>NW_009224537.1:4171-81470 GCF_000690835.1 Fulmarus glacialis | reverse complement strand
AGGGGGGTGGGGGGGGGGGGGGGAAAAAAGGTCTTTTCCTGGTCTCTCAGACTCAACCTTGTATTCTCCACAGGTACTCTCAGAAGAACCTCTGCAGTCACAGCATGGCTGGTTACCCTGGGGACAGCGCAAGGGCGAGGAGGCTGCTGCTCCCTGCTCCAGCTGCTGGCTATTAAGCAAAGCAAGCAGAAAGAGTTTGATAATAAATGGGAGGCAGATATGTGGCACCAAGGTGCCAGGTTTATGTTTGGTTTTCTGAGCATTTTAAAATACACTGTGAAATTGATTTGTCACCAGGACAAGAG
Organism: Fulmarus glacialis; assembly: GCF_000690835.1. NCBI lineage: Eukaryota > Metazoa > Chordata > Aves > Procellariiformes > Procellariidae > Fulmarus > Fulmarus glacialis. Next base: position 81,165 of record NW_009224537.1, on the reverse strand, counting down.
CCTGTGCTTGTCAGGTTTGTCAGTCCTGGTTTTCAGCTGAGTTATCTGATTCACTAGGGCTCTGTTTCCCCTGTTCTATTCAAGACAAATAAAGCTTAAAATCCATCCCATAATTTTCCCAGGCTTTTAGTGGAACTGTAAAATGCACAGGAGAGGGGCTCTGAAGAGCCGTTTGCTCATGCCTTCCCTGTTAGCTTGTATGCGCCCGCAAAAACAAAAGGACAAAAAAAAAAAAAAATCATGATGTTTACACAGACCCAAACAATTTACAGTCTTGTAACACCTTTACTCTTCTGGAAATTTTTGGACACAATGTTGGTTCACACCATCTGTCTGAACTAAAGGTCTCCAGAATTCAGGCGGTACAGTGTTTTCACACTTGTGTATGGCTCTCTTGCCACATATACAATCCTGTGTACCTGTGCTGCTGTAGTCCTATATGTGGATATGCAAATAAAGGCTTGAACACACACCAGGGCTTGCCTGATTTGCATGATTACATGCATTTCTACAAATGCAGTCCAGAGTTACCAAAGTTATACTTTAGAGTGACTGAACTGAAGACAGGCTGCTGCTGAGGGATGGCCTCCATCTGACCAGTGCGAATAGAAACCAGCAAAGCTTCCAACTCATTCCTGGCAAAAGGCACTTTGTATATATTAAGAAATTCCAGTAATGAGAAAATATGGAAGCAGTAAAAGATAACAGTGAATGTCATTGGCTATGCCCGAGAATGCAAGCAAGCCACAGGCGCTCGCAGTTCTCTGTGCACAAAATTGTCCTTGTGACCTGGGAGGAGAAACGGAGCAAATGCAGAGCTCTCCCCCTTTGACACCAGCAGTGCATGTAGAGGGCAGGGATGTCTTCTCTTCCTCCAAACGCTGGCTTCTGTCTGATGTTTTTGAAAGGGCAAGGGGACATTCACAGGAAAAGGGAGCCACATTTGGAGGCTGTGGTCCAGCTCCCACTCTCCCAGGCTGGCTACAACTCTCCTCTCTCCCCTTTTTTCCCCATGGAAATGACACAGAGCATTGTAAGCGCAGGAAGCAGCGGAGGTAGTGCAATCCTCCAGAGCCACCACATCACCAGGGAGGACAGCCTGGCTGTGGGAGTGCACGGGGCCGTCCCCCAGCATAAGTGACAGCTATTCCTCTAGGGAACCACACTTGAAGGTTTATGTTACGTCACTGTTCACTGCTATGTAACAGCCTCAAAATGCAGCTGGAGAAAAGCGTGTGCATCTAATGACACACCTCCATGTCCAGATTACTTACTAGGATTGCTAATAAGCACTACCTTAAATGAATTGTGTGCTGTCCTGGCTCATAAACATGTGTATGTAAAATGTGTCTGCTGGGCAAGGGAAATAGATAGTTGTATAAAGATGGCTGTAATAAGCGCACAAGACAAAAAAAAATTATGGGAAAAGACGAATGCATTTTGAAATGGCACTAATCACTTAGGAAAATGCCCTTTGCCGTGCGAAGATTTCCCTGATCACGCTCCAAGACAGAGTTCACGTTCAGCTCCATCTTCCTTGCAGCACAGTTTGTGCACTGTGACGCTTCAGATTTAGACCTCCTCTTGCACAATACCTGTTTTGTAACACAAGTCAAACCACAACATGGTGCAATTTCAATGTTGTAAGGCGTCACTGTTTTCATACCATTCCTGTCGTGACCAGTGAATTAGTACTTGATTGGCTTATGATGAGGTGGTGTGCACTTAGTAATGCTTATGTCATGCACTGTCACGTCACGCACTGTCAAAACACATCAACATAGCCTTCATGCTAAATGCCAGCTTGCCTGTAAAGAGAGCCCACGCAGAAGGAATTTACAGATACAGGCCTTCTTTCATAAGCAACAGTTATTTTTGTAACAGTTCATATAATTCGTCAATAGCTAGCACAATCATCTTTCCGAACGATATCTCATTATTAGGATCTCACAAGGGACTCCCTTTTATACATGGGGACACAGAGGAACTGGCCAGATATTCAGAACTCTACTTTCTTCATTGTAAATTGATACACCAAACTGATCACTGTATCTACAGAAGAGAGGAACTACTTTGATGATTAAACCCATGATAAAATTTAACAGTTAAACACAATACTAATGTTAGCAGAATGCATTTAAAAGCACATTTAATGCATTTAAAAGCATTTCTCTACAATTGCATTCAGTGACAAACCACTGGAAGCACGAGACATGCTATGCACTACTACACTTCCACACATCCACACATGGACATTAACACAGACCATGCAGAACAATACCTTCAACTTTGACAAGTGTCCCAGTTCCTTAGCAGCACTGAAAATCAACTGTGTGCCCTATGATTTCAGGAAGTTAGAAAAGAAAGGAAGGAAAAAAAAAAAGATTATAAACAAGCTTTGCATGTTTTTCCTCTAAGCAAGTAAAGTCAGGTTTACATAACCGCCCCAAGGCCAGTCACAATAACTTGACTCCTTGCCAGTTTATTACCTAGTATAAAACCTGGCATTTCCGTGGATACCACATCAAGAGCTATTTCGGAGCACAATATTCTGCTAACTGTTCACTCTTGCTTACAGCGGCGACCCGTTTAAACAGGATGTGCCTTCAAACGGATTGCACAGGCTGGGGGTGAAGGCAGTGCACTGCCTTCGTCTGCCAGTGCTCTCTAGATTTCAAGTCAAGTCTAAATACACGTGAAGATGGCATAAGACTGTCCAAAGCAAAAGATCACACAATTGATGACAATCTCTCTACAGAAGTAGAGCCCAATCGGCGGGGTGGGGATAAGCATACATCGGATCAGAAACAAAACTGGATCTGAGCAGTTTTTGTGCAAGAGATCAGCAAACAAAGCCAGTGAATACTACAGCATCGCCTTTACATGTCAAAAGCTTGGCAATGGCTCTTCTTCCCCCACTGTGGGTTACTGATGCTGTATGACCAATGAAGAAACAAAAAGGGAAGATAAATCCCAATGATGGGAAATCTTGCTTCAAGTCACTTACACTCTAGTATAATGGATTTTTACATACTTTCTCTGCAATGGTTACAACAAAGATATTTTTCCTTTTCCCCACCACAGCATTTCTCTGTTGTGTAATATTCCTTTTGCCTGGAGAGTTAAGTCCAAAATTTAATGAGAAAGCCAAAAGCAAACAATACAATTCTCCAGCCTCTTCTCCCAGAGATGCTTTATGGGGTATGCTGGAATTTATTTTCTTCCACTTCGCTCCTTTTCATTCATCTAATCTTGCCTTTTTCTTTAAAAAAGTCACAACTGCCTCTTACTCCATTTGGAATAAAACCCCAGCCTACTGTAATTCTGGCTATGAATTGTGCATCTATCATGTCATGAAACTTTGCCCTCCACTTCAGCCCTCTTAGGCTAGTCAGATTTGGGCTTTAAGACCAAGCCAAAGCTACGGGTGACCCCTCTTCCCTAACTAATGAAATGCCTTAGGTATGTCAGAAGAGCTGCCCTCTCAAAGATGATCTTTGGCTCTCCTCGCTTGTAATTGGTCATTAGAAGCTAGCGTTAAAAGTATGTGTAAACATCACCACAGGTATCAATTGAGAAGTGCCTGGGGGATGTCCCAGCTGAATGCCTGAAATAAGCTTCCAGGGACTGACACTGGTGGGTGGCACTTCCCAGTGCCTTAGGTATGTCAGAAGAGCTGCCCTCTCAAAGATGATCTTTGGCTCTCCTCGCTTGTAATTGGTCATTAGAAGCTAGCGTTAAAAGTATGTGTAAACATCACCACAGGTATCAATTGAGAAGTGCCTGGGGGATGTCCCAGCTGAATGCCTGAAATAAGCTTCCAGGGACTGACACTGGTGGGTGGCACTTCCCAGTTGGGTCTTTTTGCTCAGGAAAATATTTGGGAGAAGGTGAAACTCATCTTATTTGGAGACTGCTGGCTCCATGAGGACCACGTTTCCCCAGAGGTCTCCAGTAAATCCAATTCTCCTTTCCACAGCCCTCCTTCTCTCTCCTTTACTACCCTTCCTCATCTCAACAGTCTTTCACCCGCTCACTTAACCACAACTGCCATGACCCCACCCCAAAATCCCTCAAACTGTAACGAAGCAAGACGTAAAACCAGAATTATTATATGGCCCTTTGCTCCTGCCTATGCCACTCAGTTTGTTTTCTTTGCTGCCTTCTTCGGTATTTGTTTGTTTGTTGCCTTTTAAGTCAGTACTCTATGAAGCAGGACCTACCCCATACATGCATTTGAAGAGGAGACTCTGGGAAGTGGGTTCTACTGCAAAGATCATTGCCGAAATCATTCTTTTTTTCTAGGATTTAAGTTAACATCAGCTGCACTGAAGGGTGCCCCTCAGCAAAAAAGTGTCTTTATACTTGTTGCTAGAGGTAGCAGGTACCCTTTTACAGAAGGAAAGCAGGCAACCAGTTTACAACTGTAACACTGGAAAGACTGAGACCCACTCTAAGGACACTAGACACCCTCTGCCCATGACAACAGCAGTCCAGAAGTGAATTTTTAGATGAGATACTCTTTCTTTAGTTTTGCCAGCTTTGGAAATTTCTTCAAGCTGAAAGACTCTGCAACCTGAAATAACAGATAACCTCTTGATTTGCTCTATCCGTAACCATCACCTAACTCTCACTTTTCCTCAGCCTTTTATGTTTGTTGAATATAAATCAATACAGAATGAACATTATTAACTTTGTAGCTAAACAGAAGCTCTTGATAATTGATTAAATTCACAAGTCCTGGTGGGGAAGAAAGTGCAGGCAAGGACAATGCATCCATAAAGGAAAGCTTTTGAAATGAGATTGGGAGCATCACTCGCTGCCAGTATCTAATGTGCAGTGTTAGAGTACAACTCTCTAAACTGAAAGAGTACAAAATTGTGTTTCCAGTGGATGAAGTTGAACGTGACTACCCACCAGGAGCAACACAGAGATTTCACTGTGGGCCACACCAAATAATCCACCAGGGGACATGGCTTCAGCCAGCGCTCTGGTACCCAACAGATGCGCCTGCTGTTCTGTACGATTGGTCACGAAGTTTGGTTGACTTACAAGTCTTAAAACTTAAGGTTTTTGTGCCTGTTGATCGAGCAGAAAAAAATTTAACATTTTTATAGCCTGAATTTTTAAAAAGTTAAGTAAGCAGTCTCAAAACACACTGACATTATAATTTCTTCATGCAGTATTTTCAACCTTCATTGAATGCTTTTTTATTTTTTTATATAAATTTGAACAATGGCATTAACTGGCCTAGGCACAAAGTCTCCCTGCCGTAGGCTTCTAAGGAGGGCAGGTCGGTAACACTGAGCAACACCCAGTGACTTGATACGCTTCAAGGAACAAAGCTGATCAGATAACTACTCCTCAGTTCTTGCCCGCTGAGAAAATCCTCATCAATCAGTGCCAATCTCTGTCAATGTGTCCGCAAGGTGAAGTTATTTTACTGTTACATTGAGTTTGTCATCAATGCTGGTACCATCTAATGAAAATCTGGACAGCTCCTTCCTCTGCCAAATGGCATTCTTGTAAACAAGGTGCTATACCTCCTCAAAAAATTTATTTATTCATGGAAAACTTATCACAAAGCTCTACAGACAGCACTTATTCCAGGTGCACCTGTAGGGAATGTAAACAACTAAACTTAAATATCAGGTAGTTTTAAGAAAAGCTGCCCACAACGGCATTGATTAAAATGTCAAGGACGGAAGATGAGGAAAAATTAAGTCCTTACTATGAATTGTTTCTGCCTAGCTCTGTGGCAAACGTAGCTAGAAAGGGGACAGACGTCAGTGCTGGTTTTCCTGGTTCTTCGCAGGAAATTAGTTTTACCTTCCTAAACTTTTTGGAAACATGAAAGACACCTATAGTCCACAACACAAAGATTTTAAATTCCTTCTTAATGGTCTGACTGTTTTTTTTCCCCCTCAGTGAAAGCATTCAGAGAAGGATGATCAGCTGACTCAAGTATAATTGCTAGAAGCCAACAGAACTGCACTGATTTATATTCCAAGAGGCTCAAACTCTCACAGCTTAACTGTCCTGTTGACAAAGTTAGGAAACAAAAGCTTACTGCAAGTCTTTTAAATTCCAGTCCTTTTTTGGAAAATGTATTATTACTCAGGCTTATTTTTCTGAGACGTACCAGTGCAAGGAAGTTTCATCTGGTATTGTACATTACTTTCCCAGATTTTTTTCATTCCTACATTCAACAACAATGAGATTTGATAATTTCTTAGCAGCATGTAAGTTCATTTTAAAAACTTCATAATGAGGCAATGTTCGCTACCACCCATTAAAAATTAAGACCATTTTTTAGCTGTTATGGTGTATTAAACATTGAGAAAATAGGCTTAAAAGTGGGGATGAAAAAGCGAAAATAATTATCTGTTGGTATGGAGATCTGGGCACATGTGCTGTTCACAGACCATCATTTCATTCAAGGCTAAGAAAGCTTTTTCTCCTCATCACAGAGGCAGCCTTGGACTTTTTCGCTTCTAACTAGCACAAGGGAGAGGATTAATTTAAACTAACATAAGTTAAGAAAGGTTTCAGAAAACCTCTTAAAGCCACACTCTTCTCCACCACAGAATAGCTCTGGAGCGGTGCTGCTTGCAGACGAGCCTGAAGAACAGCCAGTTTGGAAGTCATGTGTAAAATCTGTCCACAGCTTAAAGAAAATTTTGCCCTTATCCTGGACCACATTTTCCCATTTAGTGAAGAGTAGTCTGACGAGTAGAAAAAAGCACAGCAGGAGCAAGAACAAATGGAGCCTCACGTGAATGGCTGCACTGTACCATGTGAAATAAATAAAGGAGAGGCTCCAGAGGAATCATCTGTCTGTAAATTAAGCATCTCTTCATTGACCTTACTAGTCACTGATGGCATGCTATCATTTTGTCCTAAGCAGCGAAGGAGAAAGAAATGTATAACTAATCCATTAATATGCCCAAGCATTGTGCACTGAACCCCAAAATAAGGATTCCCAGAAAGCTGTGTTGCATATCCACTCATCCAAGTCAGAGAGTGTTTAATTAAATGTTGATCTTTACTTAAAACTAGTGAGGTGTGAACTGCTCCGTGAGTTACTGGAGATCATGTTGCTACTAATCTCACAACCCACGGGCAGTCAATGCTCAGAGAAGCAGAAGCCAGTCATCTGAAAGTCATTAAGGCACTGCCAGCTCAGGTCGTCGGAGTGGGAGGCTGTAAAACTGCTCCGTCCCCATTGCATCCTTCACGGGCAGTAGCTGCCTGCTTTCTCACCTGAGCCCCACCCTACACAAAATCTTCCAGAAGCAGCAGAGAATGAAAGAGCAGAGCTCAGATGTTCTTCCCTGTGTAATACAGGCTGAGCTAATTTAAGTGGAATAGATCTGTCCGGAGAGTAACAGGCATTAAAGCACTGTGCAGAGACAGGGTCATGCAAGTGACAAGTGAGACACACTGCAGCATGTCGAGAACCTTCCACCTGAGTATGCTTTCCATGACCACCATCAAAAACACTTTTACACCTCTAGCACTTTTATAGAAAGGAGAGAAAATATTCCATAAAAGGGACTCTCTTCTGCCATGAATATCCCCTACTTCTTAAGAGCTGCAGAGGAGTTTTAGGAGGGAAACCCTCATCCAGTGGTCTTCAAACATGAAGAGACAGCACTAAGGCTTTCTATTCCTGAGGACAGGGAGGACAGAGAGTTACAGTGCCTGGGGCTATTTCTGGGTCTGATGAGACTTCTTTTAAGAGAAAGCAAAATTAGGTAAGAGGTGCATGGCAGAGAAGCAGAATAGCAAAGAGAAAGTACTGCTTCTGCCCACACTACCAACCCTGAGTTTGCCTTGCCTTGGCCTGCCAGCCTCCACTACTAGGATGATGAAAAGCTGGTGGTGACAGGGCATAGTGGAAGCAGCTCTTTGCCTCTGTGGCCCATCTAGCCTCGCCACAGGTTCCCTGCTCAAGGACTGCAGACCAGACCATTTTAATCATTGCATTGTTCACAACCGCCTTTCTGAAACAGTGACTCTTTTCCAGTTTGGACTAGTTCAGCCTCCTCACTATGATACAATTGATTAGACAGCTAAAAGTCCAGCTATGAACATTTTGCATTATCTCAGAAAACTGAGGATGTGCTTCATTACACAAAAAGAGCTTCTCAATTTGAAACTGAAGTGAAGGCAACAAGAAACTCGAAGTGGCTTATAGCAACGTCCTGCAGGTTGGAAGCATTGGTTGATCACAGTTATTGCCTTCTTCAAGATACAAGTCAGTTTCCTACTCCGCCTTTAAAATTCAGAACTGGCAAGTACAAAACTCAAGCAGCTTCGCCCTCGTTCTCTCCGAGGCCCTTGATTTCACTGCTTCCATTCTGAAGGGGACATGTTAATGCTGCTCTTACATGATGATTTTAGCACCTGTCCCCAAAGACTCGTTTTCAAAACAATTCAACAGAGGGAAAGAAATTTCATCCTCTTAAATTTAGATGGGTTTCCTCTCCTTTATAAATTAAAAAGGCAAGCAGAAATGATTACTCCAAATCCGAGCTCAGAGCAAGTGGTCTTTAGCAAATTTACACCTCACATTAATTTTATGCTTAGTAGGTATGACAGCACATTGCATCTCAGCGGTTTTGTTTAAAGTTATCATCATCAAGGCCAGAGGCAAAGGCCTTCCCCCTCAGAGGAAGAAACACCTAGTGCAAGATGCTGGTTTGCGTCACTTCTTTAGACGCTGCAACCCAAGAAGTCTACTCAAAATATGTAGGCAACTGCTGAATAGTGAAAACCACTATTGTTCTACCCACTACTGGGAAAAAAATAAATCAACATAAATTAGCCACAGACCGCAAGTTTACTCCAACACAGATGAAAAGAAGTTCTGGATCATCTCCAAATAATGAGGTTACAGCCCAGACTTCACACTGCCTCCAACTGAGTGTCATTCCCCAGAGCAGCTGGGCATCCATGACTGACATTTAATCAGTTTCTGTGGTTTCTCAAAATTGGGGAAGAGGTTAATCTTCCATTGTTAAAAACATCACTACATTCATGACACACATTCATCCAGCACGTCCACACAGCTGAACAATTATATAAAAGACTGCCTTTGAAAGCAAACTATCTGGACATGCTTCCAACTCCTCAATGTCAGACACACAGAAATCATGCCAGCCCATACTGATGTTAAAATCTTCTGGGGGGTAAAACTGGGGTGGGGTGGTATCATTAACAAGCAAGCCCAAATTAACCACATCTATACAGAGAGACACCTAACTAATAGATTACAATAATTAGGCAAAAGTGTTTACAGGTGTTGATCTGATATCATGAAGACAACACTAACTGCCCAATAATCCCATATACACAGCTTTCTTTAAAGGACTGCAATTCCCTCATCGGTGCAATTTAATATACTTGATGGCAACTCCTTTTAGATCATGGATTTTGAATTGTTTTTTATCTAGAGAGTGTTCTGTATCTTGCAACCCTACTATAAATAGAGCTGCTCTCTTATTTTACTAGGTTACAGACATATTTTTCCATCCTCGAGCAGGCTACATGCAGACAAATTTACCTGGACAGATGACTCATTAGGTCAAGGAGATGAGTTACACAGGCAATGCCAACACTTTCTGCTATGAGTCAGGAAGGAGAAAATGCTTTACCGTATGGTCTGTAAGAGGAGGCAGCACAATCAGCTTCTCCATGGTATTCATTACCACCCTCCAGAGCTCTTTCAGCACCCGTTTCAACACTGTCTTTTCACACACAGTCGCAAACAGTGTCAGGCTGCAGGGAGAGAGCAAGAACTGGATAAGTTAAAAGAATGCAATTTGCAAGGAAAAAAAGAGATGTGTATGCAAGAATCAGTGCCCCATCCAAAGCAGTTTGTCATAACGATTGCTTTAAGGGTAGAAATCTTCCCTTTTCATAAAGTACAGCCTGTCTTCATCCTTGGAGTTCTAGCACTAAAGACATTTGGCCAAAATGGATTATTGACATTTCTGATCTCAATCATTTCTATTTATTGACCTGGGGATTACAGAAGGTATCACTAAGTCATGGTGGTTGGGAATAGTCCAAATAAGAGCAAGTATCATTGAACTGGTTCTCTTTAAGAAGACACTTCCTGATGTGTCGGGTTTACAGATTATAAAGGAAAAAATTACAAACAAATACAGAGTAATAGGTTTGAAACTTCAAGGGGTTATTATAATTATTTTTGCTGAATACCTAAATTGATACTTCCCAGACTGTTATGCAGAAGTTCCTGCACAGTTTCTGATAGCTGCTGAAGTCTCTAAATCTTCCACCTCTATAACCACCTCAGAGAATTTCTTGGACTCTTCTGTGTTTTGTTGCAATTGCATTCACCACCAATCACCTGCCACATGTTTAGTTCCCTTTACATAAAGTTCTGCTTTATCCCCCTATTTATTCCTCCTTTAATATTGTACAGGCTATTAAAAAGGCCAAGAAATGTTAGGATCTTCTTCGATATGATTGTCGGACTTTGGCATTTACTGATCACACTGGGAGAGCTACAAAACAGGAACTCTGCAGCCAGTAGCAGTGCACAGACAATAGCTGACTCTTCTACACTGTGTAACATCTTCTCTCAGATTTCCCTTCTTCTCATAGCTGGTTAGACAGTAAATGAACAAAACTGAACAGGGACAAGACTGATGTGGGTAGGATGCAGGAAGCATTGAAAAAGACTCTCCTTCTGTAAAGGAGGAAAGAAAATAATCCAGGCTCAGATTATCATAATCAAGCTGCTCCACAGCTGGACAAAAAGCCCGTAGCATACCAAGTTGCCAGTATACAAAGGAAGGTGGCTTCTCAGGATTTGTGAAGGCATATATGGAAAATGCTCAAATGAGAAGGCTCCTAGATGTAATGATTGCTGCAGAGAGTCACTTACTACATAGTGAACCAAAAAAAGATGGGACAATCAATACAAAAGGCAACACAAGAAACTGTATTTTAAACTTGTAAAGCTTCACATCTCTCGCAGCACTTATTATGAAAATTGCTGGCCACCCCTTCCAAAATAAAGAACTGCTGTGCATCAACAAGAAGTTTAACTTCCACAATGATTAAAAACTATTTCTATTTGTAGATCAAGGCTTAGCTGATGAGACTTATGTGCAGTTAGTCACAAAAAGTCCCTGTACAGTTGAATCATGCTGTGTTAATGGCAACAGTTAATTAAAGCAATGGATCATGCTTATGTACATCACATAATTCAGAAGCTTATTTTCTAGTCAGAACAGCACCTGGTATGACTAGAATACACATGCTTAACATGACTGGGATACTGAGTAGTGTATGTATCAAGTATGTAAGTATGGTTTGCAATACGTTTGCTAATTGGCTACAGTACAATTTGTTTAGGAAAAAAAACGTAGCTAATAAATTTAGAATTTCAGTCTTTCCCACTACCTGATTAGCAGCGTGTTTTGCTGATTGTTATAATTGTCAAAGGGAGAAAGGAGAACTGAGAGTGTGCTCTGACACTGAATGAAGGCTGAAGAGGTGATCCATGGCTTGAGAGAGAGGCAGATATGGGAAGAAAAGCCATTAATTCTTCCTGAGAATTTGGAGGCCAGACATCTCAAGAATAATCCAAGAACACGGAACTATTTTTCCTTCCCCCATCCTGTTCCCAATCCGATGTACTGTATGTGTAACATATATTTGAACACTTGCTTACTTTCCATCCAGGAAATCCATCAGTGGCCTCAGGACATTATCTGCATCTTGTGCAACTGTGTTTCTGGCATTAGCAGCAATGTTTCCTGTCCCCTTCACTTGACAGAGGATATCAGACATTTGCTTGACACACTCATCAATACGAGTCTGAAAGCTGAACAGACAGGAGAGAGGCAAAACCAAGAAGATTATCAGTGGCAGAAATCTTAGCTCTAGTACATAAGGTAAAACAACGCAAGTCCATAAACCATGCACTCAATTACACACTCTTGCTCCCTGAGATTTTCTGCTCATTTCCTTACTGTATTTGTTACTAATGGGCATGCTACCCAGTTCCTTATGCACATCATCCACAGACAGCCTACCACCTCTGAACACAAGACACAATCACACTTGAGAGGAGTTTGTTCATTCATCTTGCAAAAACAAATGATCCTTTCCTGATTTCAAGAAACACTCTTATTCTTAGCCCAAAGCACCCTGCTGTATCTTTGCTTTCTACACAGGGTGTTAAACCACAGAGACTGGGATATAGCATGGAGCAATGGCACAATCCATGCACAACTCTGAGCACCCAGGAGTCCATCGGCGGTAATTCAGTTATGACCCATCATAGGTTGAGTCTTTAAAATAATAAGAGACAGCCTGAAGGCAGGCACTGACTGAAACCAGTCCACTGCCATACAGTCCATGCTATATCAAAGTGTCAAAACGGATATGCGGCTCAGGTGTGAAATAAGCAGTGTCATTGTAATGAAGTGACATGGAAGCCATTAAAGCACAGTTATTTTTCCATCTTTTACTGCTAAGAGGAGGTTCAAAAGGAAATAATACAATGGTTAAAAATGATGAATAGATCAGCAGAGCTGTCAACATATCAATTCAGCGAATAAAGGAAAATGCTTTGACATTTAAAAACAGTTACTAACAACAGGCATTACAAGCGACATTTAGCCATCCACTAACAGCACAGAGGTTTGAAACCAGGAAGAGAAGTCAGTGCTAAGAGTAGGGTAAAGATTTATGAGCAGGAACACAGGTTTGGAAGTCAGCTTTATATCTGCATAAGTGGCCTGAGCTTCTGCTGTGTGAGCCACCTAGGACACCTCTGAGTTGGGTGCCAGCATACAACCCCTCTGCCCTGTGGCTCTCACCTTCCTTCTCCACCCTGTCACCTCTTCGCTCTCCTGCCCTGCCACCTCCAGCCTCATGGTCCCTCTTGCTCACTTCTAACCTGCCTCTGACGGGAGCAATTCCAGAGTGCAATTCCAGAGCTCTTTCTCCATGCAGCCTCCACTTCCATTTTCCCCATTTCTAGGCGAATGGCTGGCAGCAGCCAGTTGTGACTACAATGACAGCTTAACCAGAGACATAAGTCACATCAAATACTATCTACCAAGCATTTACTGTACTGCTGACAGTCCCTGTTCTGTTACAGGCTAACCTTACCCCACAGTTCCTCCAAATACTACATCAGTTGTAGGACCCTGCTTCAAGATGCTGTAAATCCCCAGCCAGGGGATGAAAAATAACAGAATCCCTTAAAAGATAAAAGTTAATACAAGGCAAAACTGTCACCAATTATGAAAAATGATAAATCAGTTACTGTGGCAACAGGTTCACCTGAAAGTGAAGATTGTGTGGCTGTACAGCTTATCAGGAGCCCCTGGCAGCAGCAAGTTAAAAGACTTCACCTATGCTGTCAGACAGGGCCTTCTGCTCCTGAATTCCCACAGGAATTCCCTCCTTCACTCTTACAGCCTCCAAGAACAAAACAACAGCTAGCCTTGCGTGAAGTATAAACCCTTTTAAGGCTCCTTTTCTCTATGACATCCTTTAAAGCATAAAATGCTTCTGTGTCCAGACACAATCCTCTCTCAGCACAAAGGTGGCGAGGCTCTCCGGATGCGTGCTGCTTTCCCAGCAGCCGCAATGATCTCACATAGATGAAGAAAAGTTAAGATCTGCAGCGTCAGGTGTGCACAGTGTTGTAGGAGCAACTGTTTACAGACTCCGCACAGAATATTGTGGATGTCTGTCTTACCTCCCACATTTATATCCTTTAGAAGATCCTGCTTATACAGTAAACTGCAGCTCTGCTTTTCATTCCTATTACTGTTAAGGAATGAGCAAAGCATCTGAGCCGTCTGACTGGCAAAATCTCTTGCTGGATCATCTCTCTACAACATTCCTTGGTATGTATGCTGATACCGAATAATCTCTTTAAATCATATTTGCAAATGTCAATATTGTACCCTAATTGTCTTGTAGTAGTGACACCAAGGAGACAGGTCTCAGATAACAAAATTTACCCCCTAATTATGATTTCTCACTCATGCTCCATCTAATTATGAACCTTATCAATTCAATTCAGTTACAGTTTGGATCTTTCCATTTCTTGCTATAGCATCCGTTACTGGCAATGGGAACTCCTCAGTTATCTCCCCACTTAGCTCTGTGTGCTGAAATCCAAATAGTTGCTGACAAATCCCACTGTGATTTTTTGGTCATAAGTACTGCAAATCTGCAGACTGTAGGAGGCCAAGTTGGTACAATTTGCTTTATTCCCCTTGCCCATGTTTCAGCTATACTACAGTTCATGCCTGCATTAATCTTGTTATAAAGCACAACGTGAAATTAATGGGGTTTATCATGAGAAATGGTTCTTTCTGAAGATAAATTGGGAACCCTGTATTTCTAGATTTTGCTTAATTGACATCTTTTATGGTTCACTACAAAATTGTTATGAAGTCGAGCACATTTTTATCCTTAGGTAAATGGTAAAATGATTTGCAATAAAACTTAATTACCATCAATTACTCTGGCAATACTTTAAAGAGCTTCTCCTCTTGAAACATTAGAAAACACCATTCACTGCAACATTAGAACAAGTCAATCTTAAATTCTAAACCTGTTTCCTTCTTATTCCAATATTCATTTAACAATCAGAAATCAGTCAGCTGTTTCATACATTTAGAGCAGAACGTTTAAACAAGAATGTTGTTTCATAAACACTAAGCTGGAAACTGCTTTCTGAGCAATAAAGGAGCAGGCAATTCTGTTACTGACAAGCACGACTTACAGAAAAAAATCACTCTATGTAATTCAAATACATTTCACAGTTGAGAGATCTCCATGTTACATTTCTAAGCAGAGCAATATAGAAAAGAGAGACTTCAAAAAAATTTCTCACTTCTTTAGATGGTCTCAGTATTCGAAAGACCATGAATTTATGACAAAAAGAAAAATATAATGCAGTTGACACAAGTTTCTTTTTTCTTCCTAACCTGAC
The DNA here is from genome assembly GCF_000690835.1 of Fulmarus glacialis. Classification (NCBI taxonomy): domain Eukaryota; kingdom Metazoa; phylum Chordata; class Aves; order Procellariiformes; family Procellariidae; genus Fulmarus; species Fulmarus glacialis. The sequence continues at coordinate 66,164 of NW_009224537.1, read as the reverse complement.
TGAATGAGATTAGACCAAAAAAAAGAATGCTTCAAGGACAGGGACCTCATTATACTCACCTGTTACCAAACACTGTGCTTAGCTCATCCAAAACATTGTTCAGCTTCACCTGGAGCTCTTTGAGATGGTCACTTGCTTCTGCATCCAACTGTGGATGAAAGAAGAGCACTTAGCTTGAACCTAGAGGGCAGTCTGCTGTCCTTCACAGCGCTGCTCTTCACTGTTGAGGCTACTATAAGCAGGTGAACTACCACCACTGGGCTCTGTCAGCTAGGACGCTCTCCTCCACTGCCTGCTGCTGTTACAGAAGCTGTGAAATCATCAACAGATATTTGCCTAAACAGCAGCAAGTGCTTTCCCCAGGCTCAAATACCCTCCAATACCCTTCCTGATACTTGCAAAGTTGAAAAAGAAAGTGAATGTGAATTCCCTGTGGCCAACAGAGTAAGCAGGCTGAGAAGTCATCACGCACCATGCATTATCTTGGGCTCACGGGTCATTTCACCCCTCTAAGCCTAGAAGGAGACAGGGCTTTTCAGACTTGATGTTATTTACTTCTGCATTTCCCCATGCGTGGTCTTGAAAGATGCTATTTCACCTTCCACCCTGCTGTCAGTATTCAAACTGAAGATCGACCCAGCCACTGCTCTCAGAAGACTGGACCCCAGCTATTTTGAAAATCTGGCCACAATATCATGGCAGGAACTGTTGTGCACTGATCACTTTTGGAAAGCATAATCTCAGCTATGGGTATTAGGCACAAGTAGCTCTACTCTCACATGGAGCCAGATAGCTTTTTGTATACAACTGTTCAGAGGAGACTTCACAAGACAAACAAAAAAAAGTGCTCCAAGCACATGGACACTGCTGACACCTTGGCACATTCTGTAAGAAAGTGCTTGCTTCATTATTATCAGCCCAACGCCACCTGTTTTTACATTCAATAGTGCCCTGTATTCCAGCTGTAGTCATCCTTCCAGCCTCAAAAGAGCTACTTCTGAGTAACCTACCTGTGTGTATACATAACAACACATATTGAATACTTTGGGATCATTTGCTCTGAAAAAGTAACTTGTAAAACAGATTTGCCTTTGTATGCAGGCAGGCAAGCTGTGTGTAAAACAAAAACCTTCCAGAAATGTTTGCATTTGGCATTCAGAGCTTCAGCCCTTACCTCTAAGGCAGAGTATCTATTTACAAACGTAATGAGCCAGATGCCAATACAGCAGTTAAAAATCAGTTTAGATTTTTATGGTATATCATGCATGCAGCTATACAGGATTTGAACATGACAGGAGTTCCAACTTCTATATTCAGTGCTGAAGCTCTCTTCATATTCCTCAGCATCTGTCAGAGAAAGCCAAGCCTTAGGGCATTTGGAATCTGCTCTGTTCATTTTCCTGTGGTAAGCTGGCATGGAAAACTGACTCTATGAGGCATTTGAACTTGTGCTAATGAAACTCCTGGATCAGAATTTTAAAAATAATTTAAAAAAAACCCCAAGCAAATGATGATTACTTAAGCCTTATAATTTTAGGCATTGCTAGCTCTGATTATTTTTCCTTTATTAAAGTGAATTTGTATTCCTATTACCTTTATAACTCCCTCACTCTATGAAGGCAGAAGGAAGATAATGTCATGCCAATCAGCAGTCATTCTAGCCAAGCTTGTAGGTTACAAAACAAAACCAGCATCTGTTGGTGGTGGTTTGTCCTGCCCCGACATTAATCCTTCCCTTCTCCTACCGTGTAAAGGGGCAACGAGTCACAAACTGACTGATTTGCTATCTACAATTAATGGCACTGCATAGTCCTCTGCTTTTGGCCATTTCTGGTAGATTTGAGGCAGGACCAGTTTATGATTCATCAAAACATTTCAAGTAACTGCTTTTCCAGATAAAAATAAAAGCCAGAAGAATTTGGCACAAGACACCTATTCCTCACTATTTACTTCTACTTCTTTATAAGCTACCAGATGCATGGTCTAGAGGATGTTTGAGGTTGGGATCAACAACTTACTGCCATGGTTCAAGAACCATGTGATTAATGACTTGTTTTACTGTGAGGTGGCATGGAGAGCTCACCAACTATCTCTAAGCTTCTCCTTGCTATTGTTGACTGCAAACTGATCTCAGGAGCAGAAGAAAGGCTGATTGCCAGCCCTGTACTGCAAGGAAGGACAGCTGGAGCAATGCTTTGCCAAGGGGATGAGCTCCATTAGCTGTGGCAAGGAACTCTCTCTCTTCCAGAACATTAGCTCACAGCTTTCTGGGTGCAACTGGCAAGACAGCTGCCCAGATTTAACTTTGAGGCGCCCAGCCTTACCCTCAGGAAGCAAAGCCCTGATGGTAAGCATTCTGTTTCAGTACCCAGCAAGTCCTCTGTCATCCTAGAAAGGCTATTATCTTCTCAGCAACAGCTGTTATGGAAGGAGGAGTACACATAATACATTACTGATCACTAATGCTTAGGCATTGGCATGCTTTGGCTTGAAAGCAAATTTCAGGGAATTATCTGAGTGTGATTCAAGTCCATTAGGAAGGTGCCAGTAGGTGTGTCCTACTGTTTCACATATATAAATTACACATCAGTTACAGAGTCCCTGTAGCAAGTGGTATAACTGCAAATTGTTCTTTGCCAATATGGTGAAGCACTGATAACAGCGCTCAAATGAAACAGCGTAAGTTTTGCTGTTGCTGCTCAGCTTATGTATTCTAAGCACATCAGTTATCACTGATAGCAGGAAATGCTACTTGGACTGCATGATAAATCTGGCTGGTAGAGTAAAGCAGAAAGCAGTATTAGGCAGCTGGGTCACTGCTGTATGTCACGTTCAGACCATATCTCTTGGAGGCTGGAGCTCAGCAGGCTTATGATCTCCATTCTGTGGGTGTATCAGAGATGATTCAGAGGAAGAAAGCTAATGAAAAGTTCTCTGTGCAAAACATGGGACAGTGTCCACAGTGAGGTGGCTTCTGATCTCTGAGCAAATGCTCCAATTCCAATGGCCATAGTTCTGTGTTTGAGATTAAATGGGCAATACACAAAACTGAGGTGCATACAAAGAGGGAAGAGGTAAGCCTATATTTACATCTCGGGGAAGAAAGCGGGCCCCTGTTAGTTTCATGTAAAGATTTGGGACTTTGCACTTCAGAGAATCTGGGCCTCAAAGTCTCATCCAAGCGCATTCAGGGCTGAAACCTCAAGTTCTCTGCTAATCTGAATGGTGGCATTTACAGCATAGTGCTATGAACTTCAATTTAGATTGATCTTCTCTTGCTTCTCTCATGGACGAAATGGAACCGATGAGTCTAAGGATCTGCTGTGATGGGCTTCCAAGTTTTTCAAGAGATGTCATTAGTTTTTTTTGGTTTCTACACACACTGGTGAAGTGCGAGTGACCAGAACTGGAAGGCTCCTCTGTAGCTGGAGAAACATAGCTCTTAAGTTCTAAAAGGTTGAAGATGTTAATCAATTCACATCTTAAAGCCAGAGAACCTGGAAATCATCAGGTCTGATCTGACATATAAGCAGCTAGAGAATTTTGCCCTGCTATCCTGTTTTAGCTTTATGCAAGTTACAGAGTTCATCTGGCTCCAGCTTGAAGTTGCTGATTTTTGTTCTGCCTCCCTCCACTAGCACCTGGGAGCTCCCCTCTGCAGAGATGACTGTCAGACAGGGAGCTCAACAGATCCAACCTCCCTTTAGGGTCTCGGTTACACTAAATTTTCATGCATCTCTCCACTTTCCTACAGGATTCAAGAGTAATGACCCTGGAGTGCTGAATCCAAACAGCTGCCAGCTTCTCAAATACTAGGGTGGCCTTAGCTATGGCATGTGGGATGCTAAAGAGAAGCAATCAGTAGATACCACAAATCCTTTGAGAACATTCCTATCAAGTCTTTGCTGTTTCTAAGTTGTTCTGCAATTTTTCAGGTGGCTAACTTAGGATTTAAAATGTGGGCTAACCCTGGGCTGAGCATTAAGAGGAGAGTTTCCTAAAGCGTTAATTGTACAGATTAGCTTGAAACCGAAGGCATGAAAATTGTATGATGACAATCTGCTGCTATTCAGCAGCTAATTCTTTGGGTTCCCTAGGCAGTGCTTGTCTCTGATACTCATCCCGCATGCTTGACTTTGGAAAAAAAAAAGTGCAGGTATTTTTTAAACTGGGCTTCCACAGCACATCTAGGCTTCAGCAGTGGGCAATGCAGTACAGCATCTTTTAATTTCAGTGCCATGAGCTCATAACTCATGAAAAGCTAAACAAAATAATGGACTGCAGAAAGCCATCTCTCTCACGCAAAATGAGAAAGGCTTATTCTGGTGTCAAGGACAGCGCACAGAGCAGGCTGAAGTCTGCAGGAAAACTGCAGAGGTGGGTAGAAAATGCAACTCACATTAGGCTTTATTAGATAATGTATGAATAATTAATTAAATAGGGCCAAATTCAGGCAAACACTAGCAATGAATCTATGCAGCCCACTTTAGCACAGAGCTAAATTACTATCTCCATTCTGTGTGTGTATTGGAGATGATTCAGAGGAATCAAAAGTTTCAAAAGGTATTCACGTATCCAATTTCTGTCCAAGACTCACCCCCCGATTCCATGTTCATTATGCTTTTAATGTTACCTGCCTCTCCATAAATGCTGCCTTTCCAAAACATGCTTCAGGATGTCTGAGAATGCTACTGAGCCATGGTGAAGCTGTTTTGATCCCGTGAGATCAACACAGCTCAGAAGGGAAATAAAAGTATTAATTATAAATCCTAAAAACCATTTCAGACACTTCTTTCTGTGTGTGCATGTGCATGTATATATATGCTTTGAGATCTCAAGCACAGACCCAAGAGAATCCCTCCACACAGAGGGATTCTAAAGCTCTGCTGCTGTCTTTATTGTTTCTGACTAGTAATGTTCACAGACCACATGATGTCAACACATTAAACGCAGAGATGCTGGGCAATTGTGCCTTCTGAGTACTATAGTTGGAAAAAGAATAAGAGAAGCAGGGGCAAAGATACCATTCCTCATTTGGGGGGGAAAAAGTAAAGGAAGGCACTATATCAAGGAGCCCAATGTCAAGAAATAGCACTGGGCAAGCACTCCTGTTCCATGTTATGCCATTACGCTGCAGGGTGACTTTGGGTGAGCCCTGTCCCTCCATTTCACTTGCTGCAAAAGTGATAGGGATTTCCGTAGGAGTGTGTTTTGGATGCACTGGCAAAGAGCATTAGGTAGCAGCAGTATTTCAAAGCTTTCCAGAGTTGTGCAGTGCTACAGCTGTAGATGGAGATGGATCTGTGAATCAGAAGCAGGTGAAGCCACAAGTACACAGTAACTGAAACAAATCCCCAAGTTCTGGCTTCACACATTGTACATCTAACAGACCTGCCACAGGAACAACAGAATATTTGGTACCTAGTTCTCAACAACACTTTTGAGAACACAAAAAGATGAACAGTTCAAGATGACCAGGACATACCACTATGCTACCTTCTTATTCCCCCAAGCAAGCAGTTCCTTTTTGGGCAGAGAAGTCAGGACAATGCTTACTGTGCAAGCTACTGTGTAATGTATAGATGAATATAAATCAAATCTGTCACAGAAAGTAAGAACTGCCTTTCCTGAAGGGGAGGATAAAACCCATAGATGCATTTCCAGGAGCATGTTTGTCTATATGTTCTATTTTCAAAGCTGTTGTCTCACCAATTGTTACTCACTAGCCAGGTTCAATCTACATCGGAAGAAGGACTACTCAAACTAGGACAAGACCTTGTTTACTCTAGCAAAACAGAGGACCTGGCAGGTTTCAAGTCAAGAAGCGAAGTACTACATAGTCACCACGAGAGAAACCCCTGGGGATAGCAAATAATGCAGGCACCTAACACAACACGATTTATTTCTGGTGATCAGCGGCAGCCTAATGAAGTGGACAAGCAGCATTTGAAATGAAAAACCAGCTTCCTAGCATGTTTGCCTGGTTTCTTCCTGTGTGTTTTATTGCTCACAGTCTGGGTTCCTCTCCCTTTCTTTTCTTTTGATTCCACAGTGCAGGGGAAATAGTGGATTCATCATCTCTGTTCTCCCTTACCTATACCTCCTGAGGAAGGTTTTAAAGGGCAGAATGCAGAGAAAAGGTATAGACTGGAAAAGCAGCCGACAATCTTAATAAATGTTTTTTTCCCTCCCCCTACTTAACACACTGTCAGGTGGTATTTTCAATTTGCAAGTGGCATTTTCAATTTGAAATACAAGGAAACACTACTTAATGGCCACCACTATGGAAAAAAGTAGCAAATTGATTCCTTAAGGGAAATTAAGTGCACATGGATTAAAACTTTATAAACCACTTCACAAACATTTCATCACAAGTTTATTTTTTCCTGAAAAATGAGCATTTTGCTACCACTGCTATTACAGCTGGGAGCCTGTAATTCTAGTTCTTGATGTAGGGCTCAGAAATTAGGACTGTTGAGATCACCTGTGAAAGAATGACAGCAGTTTTTCTTGCTTTGTGGGGTAAACCTATTTGTTGAGATTTTTGCCACTTCATAGAATTCTGCCATTGAACACAAGAAAGATTTGAAACAGCAATACAGGCAAAAACTGAGCGGCCCATCAGCAAAGCTGACTTTCCTCTTGGCATACAGGTCATAGCACAGGTTCTACCACAACACAACCAAAGAAAATGCACTTAAGTTTTGAAAATAATTTTTTCTAACATCAGCATCAGCAGCCTTTTCTTCATCTTCTTGAATCTTGAAAAGCAATGAAAAAAGAAGGGAAAAAAACAGATACATGGATTATATCAGAACAGACACAGTGATCTGGGGGAGGAAAACCTTATTTCTGTAAAAATGGCCATCTCAGAACAAAGAACAAAAACTAAGATATTTATATTCATGGACACATCTGAGTATCCAACAATGAGTACAGAACTCTTATTTGCACATCTGCAATATATTAGACGTTGGACACTTAATACCAAAGGTACTGTCCCACATTTATATGCCATATAAAATGACTTGATGTCAACAGTTCTCAGACCTATCTGTCTGTCTTCAGAGCCGAGAAACCAGCAGCCATACCCACATCCAGCCCACATGAGCACAGTACATATCCTTCTCTTCCACCCTCCACACTATTATGTGCCTCGAAACATTTGCTCCCGCATCTTATGATAAATTTTGTTGAAAAATCTTCAGGCATGGCTGTCCCTTCACACTTCTTATAGTGCCAGGTGTCACGGGGCTCTCGGTATGACTGCAGTCTGCAAGTACCAGTATGATGCAAACAACCTTGTAACAGTGCAGTAGGAATGACTAACACTCACTGTCTTAGCGCTCTTACCTCTTTACCACCCATGGCTTCAAACATCTTCTCTAGCTGCACCCTCAGCTGTTGGATGTTATTCATCAGGATGCAGGGCTGAAGGAACAAAAGCAGGTGCCTGTTACTGCTCAGGATGCCAACACATTTTCACCAGTGGTACAGTCTGTGCCTCAACACCCTTCCCCAAGTACCACCAGATCTGAGAGTCCAGTAAAAGGTAGAGCATGCACAGGTTTCAGCACTCAAACCTAAAAAAGACAAGTCATTTTCTTCTCCAGCTTGAAATGGCATGGCCAGTTCCAGAAAGCTCAGATCAGGGAGATCTCTGCTGTTGTATTTTCCTCCTCGGCTTTATCACAAACAGAGAACGAGCTGACAAGAAATCAGCGTCAGGACAAGGCCCAACTCTTTGCAGCTCCTGCCATGCTTTGCAAGAATCCAAGCTGTGTCACCTTCAGCCTCTTAATGCTGCAATGTACTATTGTGAATGGTGTACATCCCAGATCAGAAGGGGAACCGCTAGCCAAAGCTGCATTCAGAGACACATCTGGGTCCTGCCAGGCCAAGCCTGAGAGCAACAGTCAAGGGCAGCCTGAGCAATAGACTCCTCCCTCTGCAGTTACATCCCCAGTACAGGTGTGGGAGATAGCAAAACCAGCATGGGACAGACCCTGAGTTCAAAAATGTTAAGGCCATGTTTTATTTAATACACAGAATTTTACTGAATTCAGCAAGACAATTAGATGGAGACAACAGTAAACCAAGAGTGCTGCTAAGTCCAGATCTACAGAGCAATCTGTGGCTTTTTTTTTTTTTTTTTTTTTTTTTTAAATCACCTCTGTGACACACAACCCAGACAGGCAGAGTGGAAGTTAATTTCAAGGGGACCCGAGAGCCTCCAAGCCCTGCAGATCATCTTCAGGACCTAGTTTTATTTTATGGCCAAGCCAGAATTCAATCCGCAAAAGCGTACGAATGATGATAAAAACAATACTGAAAATATTTACACTATCGACACGGTCAGGTGCAATGTGAGAAACTTGGTTTCATGAGGACAATTATGTGATTCCTTAGGGCAGAAGAGAAGCTCAGCATGACTCACCAGTTTCTCCTTGGAGCAGTAGGACTGGAAGCTCTTGGAGAGGATGTCAGCATACTGCATCAGCACTTTCCCAATAGTCTGCAAAGACAAGATGTGAGCCCTGTTACTTGTGCTCTATCACTGCGGGAGAACTCCAGGAAATAAAACGGAAAAAACATCATACTGTTTTGCATCCCACTAAGGGAAGATAAACAGCTGAATGTTGAGCGTATTACCTTAGCAAACCTCCTATTATAATGAGCAACAATGACAGGGTCTGGGCACTCCAGCTTCTTAATGATCTCAAAGCTCTGATTGAGCTGGGTGAAGACATCCACCACTGAGCAAGAGAACAGAGCATGCTCGGATGTTTGCTGGAACTAAAACAGAAGTACAAAGAGTCATTCTCAAATGGAAAGATCTGAAATACACCCATTTCATGGGTGTCTCCATCATCTGCCGTATTGGAGGCAAGACAACTTTACTAAAACCCACATCTTCCTCAGAATTAGTCAAAAGCTCTTGAAAAGGCCCAGAGAAGCTAAATAGCCAATTCTGTTGGATTATAAATTTACTGTCCTTCACCAACTATGACATGACAAGCACCAAGGAAATGTAGCATGATGCTGAGACCCTTAATGAAATGCATGGCTTGCCTGTCAGTTAATGAGGAAAGGAGAAGAGAGTGAAGAACTTTTTTCTTTTTTTAGATATTCTTAAAATTTAGATATTAAAGAGAATGCTTACATTAGCATCACAGACTGCAGCGCCAACAGTCACTGAACACATGAGAAGGCTCTTGCTCTCCATCAGGAATACTCAGCAAATTAAGAATAAGATTACTCTGTCAGCGGATTAAGGTCACATTCTCACTGCATGACTAAGTATATGCAAAGTGCCTTATATTTCAATTACGTCTCACAAACAGAGAGATGAGAAAGCACCAAGCCACTGGCTCACAGATTAACGGCAGCAGAACAGAACAGACATAAATGAATGATATGCATCTTGCTATTAAACAGCTCTCTGTGACCTGTAGAGGAAAGTCCTAAAATAAACGAGTTTCCCAGTTGTTTAGCAAGCAAAAAGGGCTGCATCCTCCATTTGTATGACTGCTGAATTTACAGTGTTGTTGTTTGGTTCTGGGCACTGAAGGATGTAGTGCCAGAGTGACCTACATACCCCATCTTTTTTATCTCTCTCCAGAGCACCATGAAGGAATTCTAAAGAAACATCTTCATTTTCATCCAGCCACTGCATCACAAACTGCTCAAACCACCTGCAGGAAGGACAGGAAAGACAGCAAGTTACAGCAAGAAACAAAGCACCCCAACAAGACTCAGACAGTGCTGCTGCTTCAGCAAGCCTTGCGAAAGCTTGCCACTGTCAGATGTCTGAATGCTGTTATCTGTCTGTGCAGCCAAAGTTCCCAAAAATTCTCCTACCTGTACACAAGCTACCAGTGAGCAGGGGCTGTACCATCACTTGGGCTGGACATGTAGAACACAGCCCAGCCCAGCCTCTGCAGATTGTTGGTCCTGTGCTGGTTTTGTCCTTCTCCCCGTCTTTCCTTTTTCTTCATTTTTCTTCCCCTTTTTTCCCCTTGAGCACCACCTTTAACTTTGCATCATCTCAGAGCACTTTGTCTTTTCTTCCCTTTTCACCCATGTGCCAGACAGGACAAGGGAGACCTCCAATACTACTATCTCTGCATGCTAAGAGAGACGGTACAGTGTCCTGCCGCCCTTTTGGATCTACCATCTTTCACGTGAGAACTGCAAATGAGTATAAAGGGAGGAAAAGAAGTGCCTGTTTTCCAGGGCCCTTCAGCCACTTCATCTGCAGACACGGACATATTTCTGGAGTGCAAGGAGGAAGAATCAAGGCTAGAAGTTTTCTTTACTTTAATCCTGTTCTCCCTTTCCCCAAGCCTTCTCTAGAACACTCTCCCATTTCTATGGGCTGCTGATCTCACTGTGAAGATGCTTGAGTAAGATTAACTCCTGGTGATAGCATGGCACATCTGCTAGGGCTTGCAGGAAGTTGTCCAGACCTGTAAGCAGCTCTTCTTTGTTTTCTTTTAAAAAAGCACAAACTTAATTAATGTTATGCTTAATTAATTAATGCTGGACCAACAGCCTTGGAGCATGGTCAAGTCCCCAAACCAGGCAGGTCCTAGAAGCAGGACAGCGAAGTTTGTCTCTGTTCCTTCTTCTCACTTAGGAGGATAAGCTAAATGGTAGACCAGAATCCAAGAAGCTGCTGAAACAGCCACTGCTGTATCTCAGGGAGATGCCTTACGTGAGGTGGTGTCTGGAGCTACCTCCTGCACAAAACAGAAAGCTTCTACACAACCCCACCTTGGCCAAATACGCAAGGTGAGAAGCGGCTTCAGTAATGGGATCTTACTTTGTTCTCTGCTCTGTGGGACATATCCACATAGGACAAAAGAGGTGGGGGGTGGTTGTCTGTGTTTAAGCAACAACATAGCACTTACAGCTTTATTTAAATGTCTGTCTAGGATTTTTTGTGTGCAAGTGTCAACATACTGCAGCTGAAGCAAATCTTAATTTCAAATACTACTAAACAGCATTCACAAATAAGGGAAAAAAGTGCCCATGTGTGATTTCAGTCCATACAAAAGATTATTATATGAGCTTCACAGAGCACAGCCTCCTCTGAACAGGCAGCTGTGTTCATAGAGATTGTGCTAATTATGGGCTGAGTTTGCAAAGAACATGAAAGCATGTGCCAGACATGAGAGGGAGATCAAGAGCAAATTCACAGACAGAGCATACCAGATAGCTTTAAATACTCCCTACACTTTGAAATATAAAGCACATCAGTGCTAATATTGGAAATTGTAACTGACACAGTATTAAATGCCAACAGCAACCTGTCTATGCATCCCTATTTAATATAGCCAGCAGCAGTGCAACATTGTCATAGACATATGGACTTCCTGTGTTCTGGAAAAATTCCTTTTGAATGGCACTTTGGGCTCCTAAAAGTCAGCATATTTCAGAGTCTGCTGCAAGTTTCTTAAGCTTTCAACATTTTGTTATTAATTACAATAGCATATTTTAAAGCGACAGCTCAATCCTTAGAAAAGAACTCAGGCAGTTTACAAGGAAGCAACTACACGTCTTCCACCTCTTTCACAATTCCCAGGCTGCAAGTTGCTGCCTGCTTCACGTGTCATAGATCCACGTACAGACAGGATTACTTGTTTGTGCCAGAAGCCACAATTTTCGTTCTGAGAAGTAGAACTACTTCCTGATTATCATTCATCCTTAGTTATTGCACCATATCCATAAGAAAGGGCCATTCACTGTTGACAACAGTCATTGCCCACTTCTATGGCTACCATACGTTGACATACAAAATCAAGTGCATAGGTATTTTACCATCTTACCAAATTGTCTAAACAAAGGCAGCATGGAAAAAGATACTATTGGGGGGGCGGGGAGGGGAATTACCACCACCTCCCCCACAAATAAAAAAATGCACTACCTCCAAAAAGGGTTTAATATGAATATTTAAGTGCAAGTGAATCACTTGGATGAGGTCAGGAAATTCTGTAACTACGTTTGCAAAGCCAGCCTCAATTTTGTCCCTTATTGACTGGCAGAAAAACACATGAGATATAAATCATCTATAAATACTTCCAGTCCCTGGGCACATTCAGGACCAAAATGTGCTTTGAGCTGTAACACAAACTTAGAGTTATCTTAGGCCAAATACCCCTTACAGAGTTTTACTATCAGATCCTGGGCTGCTGAGCAAGTGAGGGAGAACTCTGAGGACTACGAAGGCAACATATCGAAAACAATATTCAAAATTATCTAGCACAGAAACTAATAAAAATAATCTAATTTCATGCAGATATAGCCTCAAAATGTTGCTATGTGGCAAATATCTTCTTCCTCATCTGCTTCAATTATTGATCTAGAAGCAAACACCATAATGACTCATGCACCAGCACCCAAGGCAGAGGCTCACGGTGCTGCTTCAGAGACATTCTGTGCTTGCAGGGGTCAGCACAGCCTGACCTGAGACGGCACAGCCAACCTCTCCAAATGAGTTTGCACAGAATATGCCTCAGTCCTGTCTGCTGGGAAAGGGAGCCGTGCTTTGTGACTAAATGAAAGTTTACCTCTGTTGGTTGCAGAACAGTAACGTAACACAAAAGGCTGCAATTTCAGCTTGGCCATGAGCCTGGCTCCTGTGGTCTCAGCCTTTACAGGTGAATTAATCTTGTTCATTTGCTGTGTTGATGCATGTGTGTACCCAATGAACATCCTGTGGGCCTTGGCAAGCGCAGAGCCAAGAAGACAGGCAGGGTTTCAAAGAGTAAAAGAATAAATACTATGTTTGATGAAGTGAGCCAGAAGAATAAGACAGGATTTCAAAGGAAGGAATGCTTTCCCCCACCAGAGAGGAGGTAGTCTCCAGTATACAGCTACAATACTAGCTGCATGCTAACATCAGTATTAAAACAGAACATAGAACACTTCTTTATACATCTAAAAAGCTAGGGTTTTTTGGAAGCTGACACTTCACAGCTTTTAGGTGGCAGCTAAAAAGTGAAAAGAGGAAGTTTTGAAGATCCACTCCCAGCTATGTCGCTACTTCAGTTTCAGAAACTGCTGCTGAATTTCAGAAAATAAGGGGAGCATGAAAACTTCAGCTTCAATACTTTGGAGCCTTCACTTTATTCAGTCATATCTCAAGGCCATCAGAAACATGGTTTCTCATAGTTTCAATATGAAAAGCAAGTCTGTCAAGTAGACAGACAACTCAGCTATTTTCTGGACAACAGCAGTTTAGTTTCATGTAAAGGGTTTATTGATGTGCAAACCTGATGCATGGACTCCTTTGTTTAAAGATGCCTCAAGACTAAAAATACTTGTGATGAAGCAAATCAAAGGACAAGAGCATATTGCTGTAATTGATACCAAGGGGATGTTTTGTGACAGGTGAAGATCATGGTTGAAATAAATATCACCTGTGTCTGACAATGTGGCTATTGTACTAAAATACAAGAGTGAAGTAACAAACCCAGTAGCTGGAAATGTACATGAGCACTGAAGCTCTACCACAAAGGCCAGTAGAGCAGAACAGTCTGCAAAAGACTGCAGAATGAAACTGAGCATTATTATCCTGATTACACAGGAGAAAAAGAGAGATTAAGAATATCTGATGGCTTGCCTGAGACTGCACTGACTCAGAGGCACAGAAAAGAGAACAGGGCTTCCGAGGCTGTCACTCCAGCACCCTATTCACAGAGTTAATGCCTCTTGCTGACCTGATTTGTTAAGCAAGGCCCATAGCCCAAGCCAAGCAATTATGCCAACTGCCTCGAGTCTTATTAGTATGCAGCTTGAACCAGGCTTGAGGCACTGCATGCACCATAGGATGGGAAGAGAATTCAAAATGCCAAACTGGAAACACAGTCCAAGCAAGATGTTTTTTTTCAAGAGGAGCAAGTGCAAAGTGGTGCATTTAGACAGCAGTGAACAGTCATATACGCGATGGGAAGAACAGCTAGGACACGCTGTTAAGGGTGGCTGGGGGCTGGTTTGTGGCCCACTGGAAGCATCACTACTCAAAAATACCATTGAAGAAAAGGAAAAAAAAAGGCCGCTATCATCCCAGCGTGTGTGTCCTGGTTTCGGCTGGGATGGAGTTGATTTTCTTCCTATTAACTGGTATAGTGCTGTGTTTTGGATGTGGTATGAGAATGATGTTGATAACACATTGATGTTTTCAGCTGTTGCTAAGTGCCCTCCTAGTCCAAGGACAGCTCCCATGCCCACTGACTGAGCTAGGTACACAAGATGGGAGGGAACATAATCAGGACATCCAGCCCAGCTGGCCAATGGGGTATTCCATACCATGTGACGTCACGCTCAGTATATGAATGGTAGGCGTGATCCAGGAAGTACCGATCGCTACTTGGTTATCGGTCAGCGCGGGTGGTGAGCAATTGCATTGTGCATCACTTATTTTGTATATTTTATCATTATCATTATTATTCTCCCTTTTCTGTTCTATTAAGCTGTCTTTATCTCAACACACGAGTTTTCTCACTCTTACCCTTCCAATTCTCTCCCTGTCCCACTGGGGAGGGGGGAGTGAGCGAGCAGCTGTGTGGTATTTGGCTGCCTGCCAGGTTAAACCACGACAGTGTGAAAGCAGCAGCACTGCCAGCACGGCAATTAAAGGCAAGGTCTAGATGAAACATCGGTATTTAAGTCTGGGTGTTGTATGTCCAGACACAGACCAGCTGGAGAGAGGCGAGTAAACCTTTCACTTACAGTGAAAGCTGGGAAAAAAATGGGAACCAGCAGAAGACTGGGAAGGGACATGAGAAAAGCATTTTACTCTTGTAAAACAGGAACAATTTGTTCTCCATCCCCAGGCTGGTAGGACAGGATATAACAAGCTCAAATCGAAGCAAGAAAGATTTGGAGGGGGAAAAAGGGGAGTGTGTTAAACCCCCAAAACCCAGAGGAGAGGTAACAGTGAAGCACAGGGAAAAAGCTTCTTGAAAGAGACACTGAGCAACCATCACTGAAAGCCTCTGAAAACCATTTAAACACTGGTCAGAAACACTCCTGCTCTCGCTTTAGGCCAAGTGGCGGGGAGTAGCTCCAGAGAATACTGGCACTACAGTATTCTCTCCAGGACGCTCAGACAAGTTTTTGGGCTCATAAACCTTCTTCAGGTGTGAAATCTACTGCTGCTTTTCTAAAGTTAAATAATAGTTGTGAACAATCACTTAAAGCTGAAGAGCAACCACTTATCTGATGCGTTCAACTAAACCTCCTGGTCTTAATAAAAAAAGAAAACATTATCTTTACCTACAAATCCTGTTGTGCATGTATACATATGACATTCATACACACACATACAGACATACATACAGTACATACAGATAAAGCTGTATCTATTAACACAGGAATATAAGCATCCACCTACAAGTCTGCTGTTCAAGAATTGGCCAAAGCCCACACTGCAGGCACAAAGTGTCTTAAAGACTGTCCATGCCGCTGCTAAAGCTTTTGAGATCTTGGGAGATACTGTACAATAAGGAATTGAATTGTGTCAGGGACAGTGGCACAGAACACCAGAGGGGACAAACATGCACATAAACACAGAAAATCAGGAGTGAAGAAATGGTGTATCATGAAGGCAGCCACAGGAGAACCAAATGACTACCCTCAAGGTAAAGCAAGGAGGTGCAGAGTGGGGATTTACTACAGGAGACATAACACACTCACGCTGGATATTCAGGCACTTTTCCCTTGAAGGCAGGCAGATCACGAACATATTCATTGTACAGCCACTTCACTTTGAAGTGTAAATTCATATAGTCTGCACTTTTACACAGTCTGTGTTTCTCATGCTCTGTAAGGAAGGAAAAAAAGCAGTTAGGTCTGAATTTACCACTATCACTGCATCAGGCACAGGAAAGTCTTATAAAGCATGTCCACAGTATGCAATCATTTTGAGGATGAAGCACCTATAGAGCCACAAAATCTTCACAACATAGGATTTTGGCAGCAGGCAGGGGTTCTTGGTGGTTGACCGTTGGGGCTCTGGAATTTATTTCCGTAGCTCCAATTAATATTGCCATTTGCTAAAGACTTTTTGGTTGTCAAAGCAATAAAAATAGAGCAATCTCTTACGGCCTTTCCATTTAGCATATGACAGTCCAGATTTCATCTTTGCAGGAAACAAATCAAGGAGAGCCAATCTGTTCATTCTTGGATATAACAAAGGCAATACCAACATGTTACACTACATCCCCTAAGAGAAAAAGTAGAAAGAATCAAGTTTTTTAGACTTTGACAGTGTGAGTCACAAGCAAGTTTAAACGAGTTACACAGGAGCTGGAGCCTTCCCTGATCCCCAGTTTGGAGAAATTCATGACACTTCTCCTTCAGAAGGCAACTGTTTTCTTACTTGTATTGCCCTCCTGAGCACAGTCCACTGAAGTGATCCATGGATATCTACCTGCTGCTGAGCCTCTTCCTCCTGCCAAGTTTCGTTATGTTTTTGTAACCAGGACAATGCAGTTCCTCCCTGTATAACTCACATACCTCCACAACACGACCGTTCCCACACACCTATGCTGCTAAAGCACTTGCCATACTTAGACCTACGCTTCTGCAGAGATCACCTCCCTAGACCACCACTCCCCTTTCTCCCTCACAAGAAATGTATGCTCTATGTCTTCGCTCTCAAGGCCGTTCACAGCCTACGTCCACACTACCATCTTTCAGCAGTTGACTCCCACCTCTGATCAGCCCACAATCCCTGTTTTTAAACTACTTGTTAAGTTCTCCCAAAAGCATCTCAACGCTTTCTCCCAAGCCATCCCTCAAGTGCTTACACAGGCAGCTCTTTCTACTGCATTGCTTTTCTTCAAAACCCTCCTTGAAAAGAATAAAATTAATTCCTTTTTCATGATGCTAAAAAGACTCAACAGCCGGCTTTTGCCTGCACTGCAATCCTGAATTATCAGCTGACCAATTCTGCACCACTGCTCCCTAGTGCTCCCTGTCCGCACCCACCTCTTTCTTCTGCCAAGCTTCAACAGCATGAATAAGCTTTGTGCCAGGCTGCGTTGTTCACTCTAGCACCACAGCAAGCTGCTAGTCCATGACTACTGTGTGAGATATAAGACTAAAACATACATGATTTTGGCTTAGACTCAGGGTTTTTTTCCGCAAAAATTCACTTCAGACTCGTCTTCCTACCTTTTACATGGTTACCTCATTATTGATGTAACTTTTCCAAGGGCATCACTGCTGACGTGCAGACAGCATCCAACTATGTTAAAAAGTGGAAGTCTTTCTCTTAACTTTGAATGGCTTTAATCCAGGACTTCGGTACAAGTATCCAGTAATTGGGTAGATACATGCACACGCGAGCAATACATGGTACAGATATTCATCAGCAGAAGGTATGTCTTAATGATGTAAAACGGCCCCAGCTTTATAATCAGTTACCTGACAGACAAGCTTATCTTACAATATCATCATCTATTTTCATGTAAATGTGAATTCTTCCAACTATTTCAATACATTATGAAACTTCCACATCTCTCTTAGAGCTTCAGCAACATGAAGAAGAAAGGCCAAATAAATTATGAATTATCCAACTGAAAACACAAAAATCAAAGAACTTTTCATGCATAATTATTCCATAAGCCTTGTCAACTCCAGTGAGTTTTTTTGCAAACTTCTGCAACAGTATAATACAGATTTCCTTCTAATTCACATGTAGCAGATCCACACAGATACAATCTCAAAAAAAAGAAACCCAACGTTTTAAAGAAATTAAAATGCCCAATATCTGAGAGACATGTCCCCAGGGGTGATGGTTCGATGGACAAATTACTTTACATGTGTTACTATTTCACATGTACTATGATCCATTACTCTCCACAGTGAATTTGCTTGTATTGGAGCCAAGGAAAGTCCATTCATGTTTTACATTAATAAATCTAGTATCTTTCTTAAGCACTAAGTATGGCACTAAGGAAGTGAGCATACTCAGTGTCTGAACTGCTGACCTCCCTCAAGAACAACTGCAGAAGAAAATGCAAAGCTCTCCCCGCATATCCAAAACTGGAAACAAACACAGCAATAACTGTGCCTGCTTAGGTCCCTGCGAGAGTGAGGAAACCAATGGACAATTATAACTTCATTAACTTTGATATGCGCTGGCCACCCAGCTGCTGTTCCTGCATGGGGAAAGCACTGTTCCTGCAGAGGGAAGGTCTGACTTGGAGGTAAAAAGGACTCAAATCAGATTTATTTCCTCAAAATTAAGCAGTGCTCTAAAAGCAAGTAATTCAAGCTTTTTCCTGTTTTTTAGGACATTTAAAACACTACTAAGTTGCAGAAGAGGAAGACACAAAGCAGCCAGAGAAGCATAAGCCCAAGGACTGCTACTAGGACTACCTAGCCATCTAAGCAGTACAGGAGCGGCTTGACACCGAAGGGATAAAACTACAAGAAAGTGAAAGAAAGAGAGGTCTTACCACCATAAAAAAGAACTTTACGTATGCGAAAGAAAGGTGGGGCTTGTGACAGAGAAAAGACAAAAGTGAACTATAACAGCTCAAACATGCTGGAGGACAAAGAAAGCCAACAAAGCTTCCAAACCCCCTCATCCCCAACAGCTCGTACCATCTGCCTTCCCCCCTTCAATGGACCCTGCATAGTTTTGATCAGCTGCTTTCTTTGTAAAGAGAAATGTTTAAGAGCACTTGAAGGTGACATAGAAACACATCGGCCAGAGGTATACTTTGAAAACCCGTTTTAGAAAAAGTAAAGTGAAAAGCATGGGAGTCATCAATGTCAACACGTTTCTGTTCTGCTTTATAACCTGCTGGCTTTTAAAGAGCTTAGCGGCAGCAACAGTGGAAAAGTGCACAGATATTTCGCAGCAACTGCTGTGTTTTATCCTGAAAAGACTGCAGAGTTCTGTAAGTCTCTCATATTTCCTCAGCAGATTTCATCTGCAAACAGTTTCCTCCAGAGAAGAGCTTTTAGGGTGACCAAGGCCATATTATTAAGACATTAATAGAGAACTGCTTCCCAGCCGCACACTTTCTAGTGTCATGTCCAGCTCTATTTTTCAGGCAGAGAACAGGACTTCCACCACATCCTTAATCCATGGATTTTTTCCTGATCATCAGCGTACTTTCCATGGGTTAATTTCTAGCAAGTAATGCTGAATTTCTGCAAAGAAACTCTAATAGGTACTGAGGCTGTTGAAGTGTTAACACTTTCGACAGCTGGCATCTGTGTGTGCATCTGATCTCCCTCCCCTTATTAGAAGTGAGAATGTGGCAGAATGATTTATTTCAATCCTGCCTGCCAAGTCTACTCAGCCTCTCTTCCTATTAGAGATGCTTCCAATTTACAACGCTCCTAATGCTGATGTGTCCAAAATAAGATGAACCATGGCTGTCAAAGATGACATTGATTTTCTATTACTGACTTTTAATACCTTCCTAGTAAAGGAAGAGCAGAAGCCCTCTTTGCTCGGAGAGTTTGTGCTTTCTGGGTCACAGACGTTTCACAGAGGACAGCATGAAAACTAGTAACTCCAGTTACCAGTGGGCTCACAAGGAAGTTATCCAGCTGCTGAGCACTCGTAAGCGTCCCAGACATGGAGCTAATTGTATGACTTGGAAAAATCATCCTCTATGCTACAATGGCTCCAGGGTAGCATGATCTTGCCAGCCAAGTCTGGGCCACATGACATGTCTATCCAATCTGTTTTACTCTTGGGTTAATCAGGAACAAGGGATACTTCTCAATGCCTCATCCTGTACTGCCTTTGCCAGCGAGGAGGGAAGGGCCAGGTCTGCTGTTCATGGTGCCCTTAGCTATAACTGCTTTGGGGGCGAAAGAAAACAAAACAAGCGGGGTAGATCCTGGAGCTTCTGCTGTATCTCAGCAGCTGAGTCTCCTTAGGGGAGACGAAGGCATAAGATACGTCTGCAGTGCACTGGCTTTCCAGCAGTCAAACGCACTGCTGCCGTGACTATTGTTACCAGTTGCTGAACATATTTTAAATAGAAAATAGGTGTTTCATTTTTATGACTTGAACATTTTAAACATTAGCAATCTAACTCTTCAGAAGGTGCCCAAAGGGCACATGCTGCAACATCCACAGCCTAGCAAGACTTCTGATTCTGAAGCCCCTAAACACTGTATTCTAGATATAAATTAGTATTTATACATTGCCCTGCACAGGCTACACATTGCACATGGGGGTAAGCTCCAGCTGGGAGAGGCATCCTAGCTGCCACCTGTGGGGAACAAGGAAAACAACTCATGCAGCCAGGCACTGCTCTCCAACTCAGAGAAACCATCTCCCACCTGAGCCTCCCAACCCACTTCCACACTGCACACTGGAGAGCAATGTGGAACCATCAGGCTGGAAGGAGGGAGGGGGTAGTTTCACTCTTTCTATACCAAAGCCACTGCATGGCCTTTAAGCTAGAAAAAAAATTCACTCCCACTGTAGAGTAAAAGGGCCAGAGACCCTCAATCGTCACCCCAGCCAGGAGGGAAGGAATAGAGCCACACATGAACTAGAGCTCTGACCTCACCAGTTATTCTCCATCAGATGTTATCTACAGCTTAATGCCTGGGAACCAGCAAAAGGGCTCTCACCCAGCACTGCGCAGTATATTCGGTACCATCAAAAAACAACTGGAGTGGCTAGTGACAACAGGAGTCTCTGAAGCAGCACATACCCTCCATTTCTGCAGCAGCAGTATGGTCTTCCACATCTTCTTTGCAGATCTGCTCATCACTGGCATAAAACTACAGGACACTAAAGCTAATATTAGCAACTACATCCAAAGTGCTAAAACTACAGGTAGCAGATGAAGTCTTTGCCTACTCACAACTACGAACTCTACTAAGGAGCATGAACTTACCACTTGGTGAGGTGAATGAGCTCATGTTATCCAGAACTTGGGAACAGAACATAAGGGAAATCACCATGAAGAAAGTTATCATACTCATACATGAAGCAAGTATCATACTCTGGGTTCATGTGCACATATCTCCACAAAACAGATTAGCTTTTGTTGCAGAGAGCTCCTGATGCATACAGATCTTGGAGAACACCAGAAGTGTATGCAGGGATTACTCCACAAACTGGCAAAGACAGGGATGTGAAACTCTTGGTGTAATTAAACTGGTAGAGAAATGAGCAACTCAAACTGAGAAATGATAGAGCCAAGAGCTGGGGACAGCAAATCTAATCACCATCCTCCTGCAGGACTTGCACAGCTAGAGTACAAATACATGTACCATGGAGTTTTTCCACTTTTGTTCAAAATGCAAACCCTTCTCTGTCCATAAGCTGCCTTTGTGTCAACTTTTCTCACGAAGAAATACTTTGAAGAGAGATGCTCTTTCAGCAAGTATTTGCTATGCACTGAAACATAATGCCAATCCTTGTCTTTAGAAGCTCCAAGTGACCAGAAGCTAAGATAAGTCCAGATTCACCAGGGAGGACAGATTCAAAGGGTACATGGTATGAGATGTAAACAAAGAACACCTGGGAGGCAAAGTTAACTTGGGCACTGGCAATTAAATAGAGCCATGCAAAAGAGGGAAGGGGGGGGAAGGGGGGGGAATCAAAGTCATGTCCCCTTTGACAGTCAAATTCACAGACACTATCAGTAACCTTGCAGCTGCATTTTGGATGCAACAGGGAAAAGGAATCTTAGGAAAATCAGCAGCTAGACCCGGAGAGATCCAATTCTTACGGCTGCTGGGAAAGGAAGATACAGCACTTTCAACATATAGAAGAGCAAACTGCATTATAGATTCCTCAGGGTGAGCGCACAGGGGTTAATAAGGACAAAATGGAAAGGGGAGCCAAAATGGTTGCAGGAGCAAACAGTTTCTAGGGAAGGTGAACATGAAGTTATCACAGTTGCCTTATCTCTAATGCATGAGCAAGTAGTGACAGACTCTTCAACACAGTTAGTAGGTCTTAGTCCTTCTTCCCAGTGCCTTTTTTATATCAACACGACCTCACAAGACAAAGGCACTGTGGGGTACAAGAGTACATAAAAAGTTCCTAACACAGAAGTGAGAACGTTTCATCTAGACCTGCAGCCTGCTGAATTCAAGCCTAGAGCTGGCAAAGGGTGTCCCCCCACAGCACAGTCTCTACCCCTCTTGTGTTGACAGAGACTAAGAAATAGATGGAGTCAATCTTCTTCACTTACAGACCAACCCGACAGACGGTTCCCAAAGAACAAAATGCAGGAAACTCTCTTAGCTGGCAGCAGGTTTTTTCTAGCAGTCTGATGTGAAAGCCTAATAGGCTGCCACTGCTATAAGTAAGCTTAGATCAAATTGGGGGCAAATGGATTGAGCATAATTTTGTGAGTGACCAAAAGCAGTAACTTGACTTGGTTTTGGAATATGAATACAGCTAGCATGCTGTCAGCAGCACTGGTAGTTATGTTTTATCACAGTATCGCTTTATAGATGATCATAAAGCCTGACCCTGCAAAATACTGGGATAACAACTGCTACTGCAGCTGCAGAGCTGGTGGGAACTGGATGCTCTCTGAATCTTTAAGAAGGTGATTACACTGTGCAAATGAATTGATAGAACTAAAACCAAATTCAGAAACTGTAATAGACCATCAGAAGAGTACTGCAAGTAACAGAATTCCTTTCTGGGAGTTTGCTGAGCTCTGCATGCCTAACTCATTTTCAGAAACAGTAAAATGTCTCCTTTACTAGGAGTCCGGTGGAATTATGCAAAGATTAATTCAAAATTAATGTGTCTGCAGCAGAATACGTTCTAACAGCATGTTTCTGCCAATGGCTTAGACCATCTGTGCTATATCATCCAGGGAACTACAGCCATGGCACAACCTAGAGTCTACATACTTCTCAGCCCTTTCTACCTTTGTACATTGCAGAAAGAAGATGCTCCTGATCTAAGTAATCGTACCCTCAGGCCAAAGTGAACTTCTGATTTCAAACTAGCTGGGATGACAATAAACAGCTTGCAACACAGCCTGACAAACAGGTCTAGAGCTCATGCAGATCTCAGCCTCAATTGTCACCCATAAAGCAGCTGTCCACAAACAAACCACTAGAAATCCCTGCTCCAAACAGTAGTGCTACTAATGTGCTTAAGCCTCATTTACCCCAAATGGATGGAGAACAAGAGATCAGCAACAAGTCAGCTGGCAGCATGAGGAATTCTCTTACCTTCCATGGCATATTTCATATCCTGGGCAAAAAGACTCCACATCACCTCTGCGCTGATCTTCCCAACAGCAAGCTCCTGAGGAAACCTGATGGGACATTTGGGAAAGGTTTTGGCGTGTATCAGAGCAAAGGCCTCTTCTTTATTCAGCTCTGAGCTAAGCTACAAGCTGAAAAGCTCAACATTACAGACCCTTCCTTCACCCTAGATAAATGACCAGGTGGAAATTGGAGATCATGGACTGGACTCTGCAGCATAGATTAAATAACCTGAAAACAACACTGCTGTTGAGACTGGTTTTAACTCAAAGAGCTAGTCCCTGGATGTCTCTCCTAAAAGAGATGCATACAATAATTCTGGGAATGTGATCTCAATGCCCTTGCACCTTTTTCCCCTTTCTTGTCCATAATTCTTTTTTTTTTTTTTCTTTTTTCCTAGGGTTACTAGGCTGATAGGTGAACACTAATCAGATGTCCTTGCCATGTTAAATCAATGGTCACTAGGGCATAATCTAGCTCTTTGTGTATAATACCTTGTCAGATATCTCCCTCTCTCCTGCCCTGTGGGACTGTTGGAGGAGTATCCACCAGTTAAACAGACTGGTTTCAGGTTCCTTTCCAATGCTGTGCCAACCCCACCCAATGCAATCTTCCAGTGCTGCACTGAACACTACGTTCCTAAATCACAGTGTAAGGTGTTGTCACCATGGCACCACTGTGTGCATTAATGTGCGTCCCAGAACTGCTCAACATCAGAAAAAACCAAAAGAACTCTCACCCCATTTTCAGGTGCCTCCCTGAGTTCAGGATTGTAATAATCAGGGTGTTTGTGCTTGAACGCCATCGTAACTGAACCTTTTGAAACTCTTCCATCCCAATCAAAAAGAGTTATTTATATAGACAGAGACAGATAAGACAGAAAGACAGACAGACAAGATAAGTAATTCTATAAATACACAAGTGACAGAAGAGATAGAAAGCAGTTTAACAAATAAAGCAGAGCACACAGAGACTAGCATTAGCCATACAGGACATGGAAGATTCTTACTGATTCAGGACTGGAGTATAAGAATTCTTATCCTCTTCTATGATGGAAACTATCAAAGTGATGAGCTTGGGCCAGAAATCCAGGTTCCTGATGCTGGGGCCCTGTTCCTCAGGAGGAAGGTCCTGATTTTTGTTCTGGGAAGGAAGCCATTGGAAAACCAGTGTAAATTTAAAGGGAAAAGAAAAAGCTGACAAATGCAGATCACCATACAAACTCCAAACACTAATTACCTGTGGACCCTTTCTTCTGAAGAGCTTAAGATTATTAATATCTGCTCACAACTTGCATGATCTAATGCAAAACACAGTAACATGCTAAACCATGTTGCTTACCAGTGGCCTCCAATCCAAATAATCCCCATTTTGTCATTTACCATGCCAAGAGCAGGTCAGGCTCCAGGACACCTGCTGAGACATCATCTGCTCTAAGTTTGCTCCAAATTCTTGCTTTTTAGGCACCTGAGTTGACGACTATATCCACGTTGACACATCGTGTGTGCATTACTGCAGAGTGCATTATTGCAGAGTGGCCAGTACAGCTCTCATGGATTTGAAAACAGTTTGTGTCTAGAGGTACCTCCTAAGCCCAGTGCAGGACACTGGGTGCTAGAAAACAAGATAAAATTTCACTGCTTGAGCTTTATCTATGCTAAAGACAATTTTCTTGATCAGTCTGCATTTGCTCTAATTGGCTTTTGCTCACTCAAAGCTGCATCAAACCTTCCTTTCACAAATAACTACTCATGAAATAAAATAGCTGAGGCTGGCAAAACGAATCATAATTAGTTAGTGTAAAACAATTATCATCTTCCACTTACTAATTAGTGCTCATTAATTGATTACAAGTTTTGTGCATTCAGAAGATAACAAGTCACATAATTTTGTTTGTATGGCTTTTTACATCAATTAGTATTGCCATTATTATCTTAAGAAAATCAGATTTCTGCCCGCTTATCAGCTACTCACAGGATCTGTCTGGTACTCGCGACTGTACAGCTCATGACAATTGTTGAAAATGTACTCATAGGTGGAGTTGAGGCAAGCTTTTACACAGTCCTTCACTACCTGGCTGGCTCGGGGTGGACTCTGCAGCTCTTGGACCTGGCAAGGAGACAACAAAGAGAGTCAAACAAAGCACTGTTCATAAATCAAACAGGGAAAGAACGGTCACCGGTTTGGGAACTACCCAGGACTTGGTGGATGTGCTTTCAGGGACTTGTACTATCAATGACCTGAAACCATGAACGGGTCACTTTCCCCACGCATAAAACAGCAGTGACAACACTTACATCCCCACAGGATCATTTGGAGCATAAAAGAGATTTTGAAGTGCCAAGGAAGATTCTTCAGAATAAATAAATCACGTGGCTTGATGTGTGTATAATCTGAGCCAAGCACACACAATTTCTGCTAAATTTATAGGATTTTGCTATGAAGCAGCGAGCAATCTTTCCAAACGTTGGAAGAACGTGCAACAGACTAGCGGAGCACATTACATCTTGCTAAAGTCTTGCTGAAGACCAAACACTTGCATGCCTTTAAATACAATAACTTTCTTTAACAACATCTTTCTTCACAAGCTTTACTGAATTTTAAAGCACACCAGAATCCTTAGGGACACGCCAACCAATTTGCCTTCTCCTCTTGCAACAACAGTTCTTCTCATTATTTCATGGTCAGGTTGCTTTAGAAAAACACTCCAGGGTTACTTTAAACTAAACAGATGTGCAGACATCACCCTGTGAATAAAACTACAACCTGAGACAATTTTGATGTTGTCACTACGTCTAAACTTTTCGGAGTATTTCTATAAAGCAAACTTTCAATACAGATATATTGTCTGAATGAACATTTTCAAAATAAAGTTCTAAAACATCATTTACCCTAGGGCTGAAGAGTAAAATTTTGAGCACTTCCTGAAATAGCTCAAATTAAAGACTTGCTTTGTTTTTGATAAGATAAAAATTACTAAGTGACACATGCTAACCTACAATAGTATGTTCAAAAAAGTTTAGAAACAAAAATCAGGAATTAAAAATAAACTCATTGCACATTGCTAGAACAATAAACTTAACTACAGAACCAGCACATTAGCATTCATAACAACGTTCTTGGATTTCTACTGAGAAATACTATCCCATTTTAGTATCTTACCCTCCAAGAAATAAATTCAAAAATATTTACTAGATAAAAGATGGTGAAGAGATGGTAGTGACTGATAAATGTTGTGAACAGTTTTATAGGAAAAGCTTCCTACTGTTATTAACAAAAGTAAATTATCTTCCTAAAATCAGACATTTTTCTTTTTTCCTCTTTTTTTTTTTTTTTTTTAATTATTTTGTGCCATATTTATGACTGAAGAACCCCAGGGAAAAAACAACTTTCATCTTCATGATGTAAAATACAGTGAAGTAAAGATAAAATGTGGATGTTTATTACAAGGTCAGCAGATGAATTTTTGTTAAGTGTCTAAAGCACAACGACACAAAACGACGACATGGTTTGAAAATGAGAAACCAACTCCTGTGGCAAAAACTCCCATCCCCACTCATAACACTACCTTCATCCTGAAAAAAGTGATGCTGGTCAGCAAATCCACAGTAGACTTCAGGTCCTGCAGACGCTCGCGGCTGCTGGCTGGGAAGTTATTCTGTCGACAAAAAAGGGAAATCCTGTTGGAAAGCACAGTCGGATCCATGCAAGGCTTCAAGCATGTGCTAAATAAGGAAAGTGTCTTGGAAACATTTCCTGCTCGAGAAGCTTGTACCAGTCAAAACAATGCTCAATAAATAAGGCCTTTTTGCTGCAGGAGCTTATCTGTTTGGTTAATTAAACAGCTTCCCATATGAATGTAAAGTTTGTGAATGCTAGGAGACTGACAACCCTCAGCAGCAAGAGATCTCTCCTTGGCTGTAGAAGGAGCAGGCAGTGAGGAACAGCCTTGCCACCGGCAGCCCTGGCCTCTTGCTTGAGGTTGCTTGTGCAGGCCCTTTCCTTTCTGCACTCACCGCTTGGTTTTTGGCTTCTCTTCTGAGACACCAAGAAGTGTGGTATATTAGCAACCTCTCCAGAGAAATAAACTGGACCGAGAAGGGAAAATGAGCACTGTTGCCTCTAAGAAGTCATTGTAATTACTCATTTCCCTGTAAGGTCCAATCTGCCAAGATAAGCATGTATCCTTCAGCGCCTCCTTCGCTCTAATGCATTTATTTTACATACTCTGCCCACCACCCTGCTGTCCATAGCCATAGCTTCCTCTTCCACTCTCTGGGTTCCACTGAAATTAGAAGTCTCATTGTCCCTTCCAGATATGACACATATGTGTGTGTGTATGTACGTATATATATGCATGTAAATGCATATGCTGAATGCAGCAAGCTTTGCTTCTTGCAAGAGACTGTTCCCTTTCTGACCTCAGGCACCGTGACCTTTCCTACATTCCCACTCCTGTGTCCTTTAACAGCGTTCATGTTCCTCAGCATGTTCTTACATTCAAGCTGCTGTGATTGGTTTTGCTGCAAGTAAAATAGCAAAGGCAACCCTCACTTGGATAGTCTCTTCATATTTGCACATTCAAAAATTATTAGAGACAAAGGTAAAAAGGGCAGAGGGGAACAAGTTTTCATTTATTACTGAGGACTTGAAGAAAAAGATGCTGTCTCTTGACAGCAATTGAGTATTGCTGCAGTTCAGCTAACCACTGCAAGCAATTTAATGCTCTTTACAGTCATTTGTAGATGCTCATTCCTAGACAACTCTCCTTTTAAAGTTAAGTTGTCCACACACGGACTCTCTGGCACTCAGGGTATTTACCAAAATCAAAGACTTCCATGGGTCAAGATTTAAACACAAACCATTGGATGAATGTTGGGGACTGAATGCATGTTCTTGATTAGGAATAATAATCAGGGAAAGATAACGTCATCTATTTTAAAATTCAACCTCCTCTATGCTTATGTCAGCTAGCAACCAACCAACAAAAAGAACAACTGACATGCATACAGAATAATTGCACTTGCTCACAAAACACTTTTCAAAATAATTATTCAGAGGGTGACTTGGAGCAACTCTTGAGAGGGCTCCACCTCTCCACTCCTCACCTGCCACCCTGCCCTGGAAGGAAGACACACTGGTTTGACACTTTCTTTTTCACAAATCCACACTGCTGGTTATTCATTGTTTTAAGTGCTTACAAATAGCTTATTAAATTAGGGGAAGGGGGAGGCTTAATCCGGGTAATTTAAGTTGTCAATTGACAGCTCCTGTCTTGAAAGCTGGAAACTAACACTTTTTTCTTCCAGAACTTAACCTGCCCTTCAGAGGTCTTAAAATAATTACTAAGAGCTCCCAAATTGCTTCAGCCATTTCTCTAAATACACTGCCAATGAGATACCATCGAAATTATTTAAACTACACAAATCTTTCCTCGTTCTTTCCTTAAGATCTTACTTTTTTGTCCGAAGTTTAGTTGCATCAGCCACCGGAAAGCACCTTTTATTGAAGATCCAGCAAACAAAAAAGGCATCACCACTACAGATTCCTATTGCCATGTGTTGATAATATTCCCTCTGCTCCTCAGTGGACCGGTGCTCTCTTTAGATCTTCTACATTACAAGTAGTGTACTTTTAGAATAGCTCTTTACACAATATTCCTTTTATCTTCTTTTGCACCTTGCGCCTTGTCCTTTTTGTTTGTCTTCCTAATGTAATTCTCCTCTCAGTCTGCTCATGTTTCCCTCCTCTGTATGTTTTACTGTGTTTCAGATAAATGCACTAACCAGAAAAGGATCTACTTTTAAATAAATAATCAAAGCTCACATTTTGCCACCATTTTTAGTTTTTTCAATGAATTAAAATAATTCCACTAATTAAAATAATACCACAAGGAATTAAAAAAAAAAAGCCAAGTCACATGATAAGACTGTGTTGACTCTGAAGTAGCAAAGAAAGAAACTAGAGGGTTTAAGAAGACTGATGCCAACATTTGAAACTCATCTCTTCCCAATATGCTGAAGGCCGGTGGGATCTCAACCTGAGAGCACATCTTGTAGATCCAGAGTCAGGGACAGTGATTTGAGTTTGCCAAACCTAAAATAAGTGACAACATGGCTGCAGGTCCTCTAAAAGATTTCTGTCTTACTAGGGGAGAACAAGTCTGTTTTCCCTTTGTAGATCATACCTGAGGTAGCTGATAACAATAATTCAAATTCACTAATCCAATCCAACTTGCATTTCTGGGAGACTATCAGAGATGAGCATAGTTCACAATCCTTAAATTATTTCAGAAGTCTTGAGAAAGTTATAACAGAAGAAAAAAACCATGGTTTAAGTTCTACCCACGAGGGAGACAAAATGGTGTATTCGACTCACAAGCCTGTCATGACAATTCAGTAAGACACAAACTACCCAAAAGGTTAGAAATGTAAGAGAAATCCAAATGATGTGTTTCCCCTCTGCCCACCAGAATGCCTGAAAGGATTCTGTTTATTCCCACTCACCCTGTACATTGAGAGATCAATCCGAAGTGAATTATGAAGCTGGTCCAGAAGCTTCACAAATCGTTCTTTCTGTGGAGCAGAAAACACCAATAAACATCACATATCATCACTGTCCGATCAATGTTCAAAGTAAGCGGAAGGATATCAGGGAATTAGTGTCAGATCTCAGGAGAGTGGGAGGAAGCAATATGGATGCATGGTATTGTGCAAACAGTATTGTCTTTCGATTCTTGGATTTACTCTCATACTGTAATTATTTCTGAAGACTGTGTAACATTAGAATTGTCAGAAAAATACTCCATTATCACTCTGAAGTAGAGGCAGAACAAAATCCCCTCTGATTTCTAGTCTGCAATTTACACCAAACTTATATTTAAGAGAAAATATGTATTCATTCAGAGATGAATAAAGGAACAGGCAGAAAAGGATCTAATTCAGAGCAATGACACAGCTCCAAGATCTTATGTATTAGTTCAGTGACAAGTATTACACACACAAGGCTTCTCGTGACTGTCTTGTCGAGGTCAGGTCTCTCCGCTGGATTCTGGTTTGGCATTGTGAACACCTCCTCAATCAATCTATAAATTTTCAGTCTGACGGGAAGCATGAGCTTTTCCAAATACATTTCCAGCATGCTCAACTCCACCACGTTACACGAAAAGTTTTTTAACCATTAGGGGGATAGACTTTTTTGTTTGGTTTGTTTTTTTTTTTTTTTTTACAGCAGTTGCCATTTTTAAAAGCGAAGTTCTGAAATTATCAGATCACACGGTATATTTTATCAACAGCATCACCATGCAGAGTTTAATATTATTTGCTCATTTCCATACCATCTGTGCTCCAGTGTAATGTGAACACGAAGAATAAACATCACAATGCATTACACTGATTAATATCTAAAATGTGTGATAATGACAACAAGAACACTGTTCTCTTTGTCTAGTCTAGAAGAGCTCCACAGTTTCCAACTCCTCACAGATTTAATGTTCCTTAAACAGAACAAGTTATTTATTGAAAGGCAGAAGCACCATAGGCAAATTACAGAAGTCCAATTGTAACATCACCAAACACACAAACATACCCCAAAATTGGAGGCTGCAAAGCGGTCCGAAGCAGACACATTTGTGGAGGCAGTGGTGTGTGCATAATAAGCATTGATATTGGCAAGTAAGGTGCTCATCACAGCTGGCACGCCTGGACACATGTATTTAGAGGAGAGACATGCAAAATGCCTGCAAAAGGACAGTTCTGTAAGTCATTCTGGTCTCTTTCGTGTAGCACAACTTGACTCTATCCCTTTAATAGCCCCCTTACTCTGGCTGGCACTATGAACAGATGAAAGTTATGTCTTCTCCCTTTCTGTAAATATCCAGCATCTCAGAGCTTTTTCAGAAAGATGCCATCTAGACAACAGATATGCTCAAAACAAGAGAAATCCCTTCACTACAGCCCTTTCCAGATCATAAAATAGCTTCTCAACTATTTGTTGCCAACAGCTTGTGACATAGGTGATACCCTGAGTCCTGATGCCAATTCCTCGAACCATGCCTGACACAAGGAAATCTATACAATTTGCTGCCACTTGAGGCAGCCACAGGTGACGGGAAGCAGCAACAATTGGAAAGCATTCAAGCACAGCGAGATCGTACACTAGTATTTCTGTGCTGCACTGATATGCGATTCCTCAGGGCTAACCCTTCCAGCCTGCAGGAAGCGTGCATGCTCATTTGCATTTTCCCATTTAATTGCTCTCATTAAAGCGCAAGGAACCCTCCTGCAGGAAATCTCAAAATTATGCCAGAAGCATCTGGGCTTGTGAATTGATTAAACAATCAAAGAAAATCTGTTAGACATAAGGGGGGAAAAAAATCAGAGCTTAAGAGGTCTGATATTGTGGGATATGGCAAGTAAAGTTCATTCCAACAGACAGGAGAGTTGGGCCATTTTTAAGCAGTCTTTTTTATACAGGAATCCTCACTGAGCTCCCAAACTAAATTTGGGAACAATTTTCTAAATGTAGCTTTCTCCCTAAGAGACTCATCACAGACATTAGCTTCTGTGCTAGTTAACCTACAAATGATTATAACCAAAAAAACTCCAGTGAGAGAATTTCCCAGGAATTCACAAGTCAATATTTCAGACAAACATGATACTGATGCCTGAGTATTAACTTGCTGGCTACATGATACCAGTGTACCAACTGGTCATTTAGGCACTTCATAAATATAGACAGACACATAAAATGTCTTTGTTTAGCTTGAAGAAGAGGCGTGAGGAGTGGGGATCTAATCAAGGTCTTGACTACTTAGCAGAGAGGGGAGGGTTAGTGAGAAGACTGAGTCAGGCCAAAATCCTTTTAGAGGGAAGACTAAAAGATAAGCAGCAATATGCAGCAGTTACAGCATAGGAAATTCAAAGTAGGATTTTCCAATTTGGATTTCAACCAGGAGTTTCTTCCCCAGAGTAAGACAGCCTGAGGACAGGAGCCCAGAGAGGTGGTGGATCTCCATCCTTGGAAATTTTCAACAAACTGAAAGAGGCCCTGAGCAGTCTAGTCCAACTTCCAAGTTAGCCCTGCTATAAGCAGGGATTAGACCTCTGGAGGTACCTTCCAATTCTTTTCCACTTTGGCTTAAATCAATATGCAGAAAAGGTGCTTGCAAGGTGACATAAGTACAGATCATAACTCATCCAAGGACCCAGACCCCAAAACTTTCAGCTTCTAACGTGAAAAAGTTCACTTTTGTCTGCTATATTTAATATTACATTTGAAATAAGAAATAAGCTAAGCACTACTAGTCTTTAAGAGGAAGAATGGCTAATCCAAATTCCAACTAAAAGTATAGAGACAAGGAAAATGCTCTTTGAAGATCAAGAACTGCATTAGCCTAGCTCCAAAGAGGACAAATCAGTGGCTCCATTGACTCAAACTATAAATGCCTTCCGCAGCACCTGGGAAATTAGTGACTTCAAAGGACTGTATCAATTGCCACAACAGACACGTAGGACAAACACTTTCACAAAACTTCATCCCTTCTCACATCATCAGAAATCTTCAGTGGGATCTTTGGGCAATGTCTTTTTAACAGAAGAGTGCTCAAATAGAGATTTTAGAGTCTCAAAACAGGAATGTCTCAGCTATCAATAAGAAAATACGGTCATTTACACTACCGAAGTTGGTGTAATTCCTTAGAATTAAAAGTGCTCACACAAACTGTTCAGATAGATGCTTAATTCCAGCACTTTGTCAGACATCAATTTCTAAACTTTGAGGAAACCAGTGATTCAGAGACAAGCACTCTCTTCCCGCTCACAGTAAGCCCCAAAAGGAGCAGCTGTCACTGCCAAGCCTTCCATTACCAACACATTTCATCTTCTAAATATTAACAGTCACATCAATTAGTTACACCGATTATCTGCGCTAAAGATCACACGAAATGCATCTTACGTCATGGCCTGGTATATTGATTCAATGCCGTAACGCATTGCAAATTCATCCACGATCTCTTGAGCTGTCTCATCAAAATACACCTTCCAGGCATCATCTCCTTTGGCATCAGGGATCTTCACCACCCCATTCCCTTGCACATCTGTGAGATGGTGAAAGAGATTCTGAAATACAGAAGAGGAATGAAATTATATGTGAGGCTGCTGAAGCCTCCAGGTGAGTTTCATGAAGAGCTTGGAACTGCTGAGAAGGCGCTAACACAAATTTCTTTGCTTTCCTCCCTCTTTCTTTCCCCCTATCCACTAGGTATTTTTCTGCTTTTACCTTTTTTTCTTCTTGAGTTCTCCTACCTGACTTTTTTGCATGAATACCTACAACTTTACCCAGCAGACACTGTGAATGATGCAGAGGAGTGCTTCAATGCAGTGAAACCACAGACTAATTAGTTTCCTGAAACCTACACATTTCTGTCCTCAGAATGAAACGCCTTAACATGGACAAGCTATTTAAACAAGCTGACATAATAGCTCTGTATCAGCTTTGTAATTATTTTTATACAGCAGAACAGTCCAAACAGATTTTTTTTTTCTGGAAAGGACATCCTTAAGATCACCCTTAATAACTAGACACTGGCATTATTATTCAACATAACCTTTCACTTTATCTAACACTGCAAAGGCTTTCAGTTACCATTGCTGTGCAGAAATTGCACATTCAGTTCAGTTTCTCAGTAATCCTCAAATTCATGTCACTTACAGATTCATCAGCCTTTCAAACAGCTGGCTCCCTGTAGTAAGGGACGCAAAAGTCTAATGATCTCATTAGGAGCTAGAGGACTCTGCTTTACACTACTGTTTTTCCCGATTAAATTATTCTAGGTGTAAATCATCTTCATTTTATGACACACAAATGAAAAAAGATGATACTTAAAAAGAGACATATTTGCAAAAAAGAGGGCAGCAAGCGATCATGCATGTTCAGAAGGAAAAAACGAAAACAGCTTACCAAACAGAAACCATCACTGAATTAAAAAACAATAAATATGTATTGAAGGACACAACACAGCCTACTAAAAGAAACCTACTGATATTTCTCTAAGCTTCATCCCTGTCTGTTCCCTGGTAAAGCCAGAAGACACCAAAGGGCTCATCTAGCCCAGTGTCTGGATAAATATGTTGTTCTTGTAGCTGAACATTCCTCTCTGTGATACATCTGTCCTCCTTTTCTAACCTGAATTTGCTTAAATCTCACTGGACCTCACTATATTCTTCTGTGTCAGGTGAAGGGGGTTCTGACGACTCTTTCTTATTCAGACACTTAGAGACTGACCCTGCCACCTGCCTTCTCTTGGATAGATAGACTGGGCGCCGTGCATCTCTCCGAGACAGAGTTTTCCCTTTAGCCCTTCTCACAAGTCATCTTTAGATTTCTCCCATTTTCTGCAGTACTGCCTGCCCAGCTTAGTCCACCCTGAGACAGGTCTGTACCCAGTAACCGCAGCTTATCTTCTGTTCCCCAAGAGCTGTTCATTGCTATACACCAGTGCAGCAGCACAGAAAAACTTGTAACACCAATATGTGCATCACGCAACAGCCGGAGTCAAAGCCCTCTCTAGAACAGAATTTACTCATAAAGCATTTTAGTATGCCTTCTCTGAAGAAAGACATAGGTACAGTACATGCTGAAAACATCACTCAAAGAAATTCGTAGGTTTCTTTACGTTAAACCCATGGGGGACTCTGAGTTGGACCAATGTGTCATCTCTGCCTGACAGCAGCACAGCTGTGACAGTGGGACAGACTGAACCAGCCAGCCCTCAGTGCGGGGGAGACAGCCTAAGGCCTTCTTTGCCTTCCTGACAAATGCAGGTCTGATGATTCAGCGTGTTTCCAGGACTGCAGAGCAGGGAAAAGAAAGCTTATTTAGGGCAAGGAGGAACATTTCAAGGAAATAAAGGGTCAGAAAATTGCTTCTTCAAGAGACAGAAGGGACATGGTGATGATTGAGCTGAACCCACTTCTTACCTCATGTAGGCAAGTGTACTGAATATGATATGGAGCCACCTTCTCCTCGCCTTTGATCTCCACGCTGATTTGCAGGCGAATTGCCCCAGACACTGCAGACTTATCTGTTCGCTTCTCTAGAAGGAAAAATCATCAGCAGTTACATGCATTTTTCATGTTCAGAGCACAGCCATCTTGGGGTAAAAACATTGGAAAAGAAACTGCTGGAAGCTCAGGCTGAGCTTGTGATCAGAGTCACCATGGAGAAAACTTCTGACTTTTTTCCTTCAAAACTTTGAAAGACTGACTGTAAGCCAGTCCTTCTGACAGCAAATGTGCTATAAGGCCCCTGGCCTTGGATTCAGTCAGCTGAACTACAACCACCAAGGACAGATCCCTTTTCTGAGAACAGGACTGACTGATGTGGAATTTGTTCCTGACTTCATCATAGTCCTGAGCTCCTGGGAATCGCTGCTTGTCACTATCAAGATTTTGGACCTCCTAGGATTATTACTATGCCTGTCAACTCAGCACCATCTGGTTATTTGCCAGTACTTTCTACAACGTTCTATTTTGGCCACTTGGGAAGGTCTCAACAAATTCCCAGCCCAGTGCACTGCACTTGGTCTTAGAGACTGGTAAAATGCTTGTGTCGGCAGAAAAAAGGGTACAGGACACGAAACGTGTTTCCAGCACAGGTGGAATCCAACCCTGCACCAAGCATTTATCCATTGTACTTTCCAATGCCTGACCAGGAAAACCCATCACTCTTCTGACATGTTCTACTCCTCCTTTTCATTTTAACTGGGATCAAAGCCTTGCAGCT
The DNA here is from genome assembly GCF_000690835.1 of Fulmarus glacialis. Lineage (NCBI taxonomy): Eukaryota > Metazoa > Chordata > Aves > Procellariiformes > Procellariidae > Fulmarus > Fulmarus glacialis. Next base: position 30,143 of record NW_009224537.1, on the reverse strand, counting down.
GCTCCATAGCACCATCACATGACCCTTGAAATTATGTGGGGTTTGTTTTTTTTTTTTCCTTTCTTGCAAACTGCCCACATGCACCCAAGTGTTCTTCAATGTTCCCAAACTAACATGTGACGTTTTCAATCCCAAAGCCCTGCTCACCAAGGTTGTACCACACATCCATTTCTCCGCTCAGAGTACGGACTTCAATGATTGTCTGCCCCAGGAAATCATCCGACTCGCGTTTCAGTCTCTGCTTGACGCGAGACTTGATGTCATCATCTTCATCCCATACTCGTACCTTGATCCGGTCAGAAGAATTATGGCACTCACTGCAAACAAGACAAACATAATGTTGAAGAGCACACAATGCAGCCAACATTTATATGCTACATGTGTCATGCTCCTCTTGACCCACTTGTGCAACAGTAGAGGGATGCATAAGCAAAATGTAAACAAATGCCTATTTATTTAAAAGTGGAGTGTCTGATAGGAACTACACAACAACTTTTTGGTGCACTTTAAACGCTCCTGTGACGTGGTAGATACTGCACTTCAGATGCATGCTAAAGGACTGCCCGCCCTGACTGCAATCACCAACTTCAGACTTGCTAAGTGGCTGCAACTCTCCTGCTCGTCCTCAGTCTCAGCAGCAGCTCCCTAAACCTGGGAATTTTCTTCACTGCTGTTGCTTTTGCTGTGAAGCCCACAAAAGCCTGGCAACAGCTAGGCTGGTAAACTCAGCCTACACACCCCAAAAAAGCCAATGAGCATCTCACTGGTTTCTGATAGCTCTCCCCATCAATGATCATCTTCTCAGCTGTAGGCGTTAAAGGCTACTTGTCCTTATGCATTGCAGTATCTAGGATAGCATGGTCAAGACCTATGACAAACACCCTTCATACTTTTTAACTAATAGAAGCTAAATAGCTCAGATGGAGGTAGTTCTCTTGCTCCAAGATGGTCACAAAGCAGTAGTGTATTAATGTACAATACATTACAATCAGATGATACAAACACTGCCTGTGTGTGGGAGGAAAGGATGGGATACAGCAGTTACAAAGTTGGTATTTAATTACTAGAATTGATTCTGTCTGTTATTCACAGCTCACAGTAATACTTTGTGTCCTGGGCAGATCAGTAAAGACATTTCCATTAAAAAAAAGCAGTTTACTGTTTGTTGAATCGGCACCTTCCTTAATGCACAGGCAGAATTTGCAGCCTCCCCCTCTTTTTAAATGTTCAGATACCTTTTGTAGATACAAACAGGCTCCTGGATGTCAGAAGTGGGTAGAAGAACCTTATTACAAGAGCTCTGCTCATTTACAGGGCATGCAATCCAATAAAGCAATTTGAATGCTCATATGGGACCATGACAAGGGTGATTACTCACCATAAACACTACAAATGTCTGCCCTCAAGGAAATAAAACCTATGAAAACAGGCAACTTCTGCTGAAGGCCTGTTTTCCAACCTTTTTAACTTTAACATGCTGCATCTGTTGCTAAGCGACAGGGAGAAGGAAGAAATGGGTCAGAAGAAATCTGCTAAGCCTGGTCAATAAGATGTGGCAGTGACTGGTATTTCCATTCTCCCTATCAACAAATTATTTGGGCTTCTATTGCCACTATTGTGATTCAGGACTGCTTAACAGATGTCCATGCAGTTCCTACCAATTTTTCCAGCACAGAGGAATAGCAGGGAATTATATGGAGAAAGTTAGAGGCAATTCCAGGCAGCTCTGATCACAGGCAGAGAGCATCGTTGCTCCCTGCCTTTGCTGCGCAATTAAAGCTGTATTTAGAGTTCAGAAGAAAGAAGGTTCAATATTTCTCTCCTGCCTTTATTCTCCCCTTCCTCCTCCACTATTTCGAGGATGTCTTCCTTTAACAAAACCATGCAGCAAGCGTTCACAAGCAGGGAACGCTTGGACTGCTGCTCTTTATAGCTCTCAAATTTATCTGGGTGCATTGCTGTACCTACCAGCAACACAGCATAAGCATGTAAAAGAAATCCTCTGTTCCTGACATGGTGCACTAACATACATCCTGGCAGTACCGTAGAGGCTCAGTGTTCAGAAGTGCATGGCTGCCTAAAATTGCAGACTGGCACACAGTGCCATTTACAAAGCACCAGCAAGTTAGCTCCTGACTTCTTCAGACCTCACCTTCTGGCACGCCAGTTCTTTGTTAGGACCGCTTCGATCTTGTTTCTTTGTTATCAATGGTCAGAAACTGCTCTATCCTCTAGGAAAACATTCATTGTTTAGACCTAAATCTACCTTAGGCGGTACCACGTGCATCATTCCACACTCCTGAAGTGGCTATCATCCTTCACTCGGCTACAGCAGCATAACTCACTCCTAAGCGCTACAGGAAACTTTCCAGTAGCATTTACTGAAGCTTCTATTTTACCACACCTTTCTCTCTTGTTTTTAAGAGCCTGCTCAATTCGTGTTCCTTATGCTGCTCCCATGCCAGAGAGTGAGCCTTATCAGTCGCTCACAGCAGCTGAAAGCCTTGGGCTGGTGGCTTACCCGTAAAACATCACCATCTAAGCCTCTAGGAACCACAGTCTGCTTTCGGTGAAGCAAGACAGCTATGTCAACACCAGTTCACCCCTTCCAGAGAGCACCCTGAAAGAGACTGACGAATACTAGGGGACTTGGGCTTGTTAACTGCTAACAGGCTTTCTAACTCATGACACATAGCTTCCAATTTGAGAGAGCATCACGACTCCCTAAGACTGTGGCTAACAAGCTCTGCTGCTAGAAACTTTCCCCTTCATTAATACAGGAGCTGGTACATTTCTAAAGATGCCTGCCCCACTTCTTGCTACATTTTTGTGAAGCTTCATTTCACTCTGTGCACACATACATCGGTCCAGTCTCCCACAGCTGAGCTCCCACAGCTTTCCCAACAGGATGAAGAGAGAAGAAACACTCTGTGGCCCTATTGCAGGAAAAAAAAACTACCGAATGCTTTCAGGCCCATTTCACCGTGCGAGACTGGAAACCAGGTTCCCTTTGTACATGGCTCAGAAATTGTCTCTTTCTTTTATATCCATATTGTCCTGATGTTTGCAGTGGTGCCATTTTTATAAAGAACTTACTTTTACACTTCAAGCTACCAAATAAAGTAACGCTTTCAGGAAATGGCACACCAAATCTTTAAGAAAAATTAAAATCAAATAAATTGTGAATTTTTTTCCATGAAGTTTTTCTGCCTGAAGCCAGTGGTTGCAGGAGCAGTAGAAGTAGCTGAGCTTGGTTCTGCTGACTTGCTCTCTATCCCACTCTCTACCTACACTTCTTCTGCCACGTTCCCCTTTGGCCTTACCCAACCCCAAACCACCAGTTCCCCACACACATCCCCTGCGCTGCCAATACTCTGGCCTCTTCCCATGCCCAACTAGCAACTAGGCTGAGGGGAAGCACGCAAGCACACGAAGCTGTAGTTAATTCTGATCTGCGCACACAGTGGCATGCCCACACACATGCTAACTGGTATAGTGGTGGCTAAATAGAACAGGCAACTGCTGAATTCACATTATAGTGCCTCCCACAATGAAGTTAGTAATTTGTATCCTTCTAACTTAGCTGCAACTTCCACAAGAAAATTGTAGAAAGATTCTTAGTTCTGAGATCTCTGCCCATGTGTAAAGTTTGGCACAAATTGGCTCAGATGATGTCAGGAGTCTGGGATGGAGTATTGCATGTGCCTCATCTCCTCCGAAAAGTGGAGAGAAAGAAAAAGAAGTGTCTAAAAATGTCCGGAATACCACTTTTGAGCCAGTGATTCATACTTCGAAGCAAAAAACCCAATGACATTTGTGCTGAATTTGCTAATCATTTGCCACTTGTGCTAACAACATTTGCAGAACTGTTACTTAAACAGGAATGCTAAAGCCAAAGACATAAGCCTTGTTAAGTTGTGGCAACACTGGAAGTTTGCAAAAGTTCTGCTATTAAGAGATACAAAGGTGTACCTATAAAACTGTGTTTCCAGCAGTTCACAAAATTATCTCTACCCACAGTAAAGATCGTAAGTTTGAAACATGGAGAGCGCCAAATTGAAAACCTGTAACTTTCTAACCCCATTAGCTCATGGTGCTGAACCTACACTCATGAAGACAGTCTGGTAAATACCAGTAAGGGTGAGGGTCCATTTGTATGACATCTGCATGAACATTTCTTCCCAATCAATTTCTCATCTCAAGAAAGGTGTTATCAACACATTAACCCTGCAAGACACACCAAGCCTTCAGTTTCATTCCACTAATGCTGCAGTGATACCTAGACTGTGCATTGCTAAAACGCACTGTGTAGACTAGAGAGGTGAGACACCAACACGATGCTATCACTCAACATGCCCATTTTACATAAAGATGTTTCCTTAAATTATGTTGTCTTCTTGTATTTTCTGCCTGAAGAACAGGAGAGCCCAGGACTCCACTGTGCTTGGCAGCTCCCAGAGCAGAAGAAAGCCCCTGCCTTGTAGAGCTGACAGACTAACAAAGACAAAAAGCAACAAGTAGATGTAGCAAGAACAAACAATGGAAGTGAGGGAGCAGAGGCAGTAACAATATTTTGCAGATTTAAAAGCAGGTCAGTCAAGCCCAGAATTAAGTAGTTTTGTTGTGTTTTGATATTAAAAAAAAAAATTATTAAAAAAACCAAAGTGATTTTCTGGAAAATGAGAAAGGAAGGAGTAGTTGTAGCAACCAGTATGAGAAAGCCCAGTAAAGAGTTATAACAACATACACAGAGGGAGCAGGAAAAAAGTTGTCTATGGGAAATGGTCTGGCTGAAAAAACAGGAAGATTTGGATGTGGTTCAAATGAAGTGTCTTGACACGGCAGGGTCCAACTGGCGGCTCTGTTGTGACCAACCTCAGTGGGAATGGAAAGCAGAAAACTTCTCAGGACAGGTTAATTTTTAAACAATGCCAAGTCTCCTCTATTAGGGAGAAAAAAGGACAGTGGAGAAAACACAGAAGGCAAAATCAGAGTGGTAAGAGAATGAAGCCAAAATCCTTAGCAGCTTAGAAGTTAAGCATGGCAGCACAATAGTATGCCCTGAGATCCAGCTATTGCTGTCTAAGAACAAAGACATGAGTCTTCTGTTCTTACTAGCACAAAGCTGTTTTCTTAGGGGAACAAGTATAACCACTTTGCTGTTACCCAATGCTACAACACCGACCGACAAATTAATGGTGCAGCTATCCTAACTACAAAGAGCAGATAGTGATTCTGAGCGTTACATCTTTAGCTACATTAACTCAGCTTCCCAACAGGTGCTTGCCACAAGGCATCAACTCTGCATTCAAATTTAAGTTTCGCATTGGTAACTGAGCAGGTAAACAAGCAAGATTTCATCAGAATGCCAGTTTCAGTATCTGCAGTAGCTGGAGAATAAAGAAAGCAAGACAACCTGAATAGCCCCTGCCATATGGTGAAGGGAGGCTGAGGGTGCAGAGTTACAGTGACATTTATAAACACAGTGGTCTCAGAAGGGGAAGTCTAAAAAACAGCTCTGAACAGTCACATACAACCACAGAGATAACTGAAAGTTGCTGAGCTTGATAACAGGCTCAGCAGCTGAAAGGAAAATTGAGGAACCGAATAGAAGCTTTTGGGTGACAACCCAGTGGTTAGCTATGCATCAGCACCATTCCCAAAGGATTAACAGGAATGTACGTCATGTGGGGCTCTGCATGCCCTAGTAAAATATTGATTATCTGCTAGCAGGAGGCACTGCATTTATTTTAACTCAGTTACTCTTCTGCAGTGAGAGAGAATAAACATGCCTCTTGCAAACTGTTCAGTGACAATGTAAACTGTTCCAGGCAATGATTTCACACCCACCATTCAAAGCTTCAGACACAGCTGTACTCAGACAATACAACTTCAAGGGGATATTACTGTAAAATGAACGAGTCATTTTGTGCCTAGGCCAAGAAAAACAGCAAAGTCCTGTTTGAATCCAGTAATTTCTAGTGCTCATGGTCATTGAAGACTGGGGCGCTTCCTGAAAAAAAGGTACGGACTAGCAGCCTCCAACTAGCAGCGCAGGGCTCTCCCTTTAAAACAGAAACTCTGTCCCGCAGTCAAAAGTTTATTCTCCTAAACACTGTCTGCCATTGTAACCCATTCAAATGGATGCACAGCTTCAGCATTTACAAAAAAGATTCTAGGAAGCCTGTATTTTCTACTGACAGTCTAAAACATGCCTAAATGGGGAATTAATGTTCTATTCTAATTGCATTGAATAGTGCAAAAATATCTTTCCTCTAATATTACTGGGCTATTTCCTAAGGAAATGAGAGTTACGCAGACTTGTTATGAAAGCTTCTACGTTCCAACAAGTTCTGTGAAAAAATTACAGCTAGATGGAGAACAGAAACCCATACCAGCTGCCATCCCTGGAAAGTCTGCAGCCACCTGGCTCTCATCTACTGACTGATCCAGGCAACTCAGAACCAACTGGAGGTAGGACATGTGCTGCCTTCTGTCCAGCCAGAATCAAGGGCAAGGGAAGAGAGCTGAGGGCACAGAGGAGAAATGTACTGAGCAAAGCAAGGAGGCTGCCTCTAAGCCTGCTCATCATAGCTATAGGAAAGGGATCTGGGATTACTGCAGAAGGGGAACGGGATGTAAAGCAAGGGAAGCAGGCTTCCTTGCTCACAGAACATTTCTGTATTGCATTTCTGTATCGCTTGATGACGTTCCCGATCAAGCTTCTTCCTGCCAAGCACCATATATGCAGAGTCTTTGCATCAAGCCTGCAAAACTTTGAACTGAGCAGAAAGATCAACCCCTTATGTTTTCATAGGTCTTCAAACTCCAATGAAAGATACAAAAATCTCTCTATAACAACATGTTTCCTAAAGCTAAAGATGTAAATATACAAAGAGATAATTTTCAGAAAGAAACATGACCTGCAATCACTTGCTCAGACAACATGAATACGCTCCAATAACTGGTTATTAATCTGAGCAGATGCCTATAGTGACACAGGCTAGTAGTGACCTAAACAGCACTTACAATGGAAACCTGAAGTGTTTTCAACACTGTCTTTTCTAAAATACGGTTCTAAATCTGGACTTCCAAATTGGGTCAAAGCCTACCACAACAGTTTTTTTGAAAATATATAGAAAAGGAACAAAGTCATATTTAAGGAGAGGTATTCAAGTTAATATACTTTTCCATCCATCACCATAAATAAGCACAGAAAAACTATTTGAAATAGGTTATTGCAGCCTTAAAAAATTTAAAACTTGTTTAAGCTGCTTTTAATAAACTTTACTGAGTCTGTAGACAGAATTGTATCACTCAGCTGTACATAGTCCACTTCAATTCATGCCATGGATTACAGTAACAATGCTGTAATTACAGTGACTGATGCACACAGATTTCTGGCTCTATAGCCAACCTTTGAAAAGACGCTAGAATTATGATCATATAAAAGACACTGGGCACCTAATGAACCCCAGCCACAAACAAGTCTGTCCAACGAGCCAAACAAAAGGAACAGCAATTGCTAAATCACACATTAGTTACTGACCTGACTTCTCCCTACCCACCTATCTTGCGCCCATTGAAGTGTTTAAGCGTTTTGAACACCAAACTTCTCACATGTCTTCTGGAAGGTAGGCTTTCAATAACTACCAGCACACCTTTCTACCACTGTCACAAATTAACCCCATTCTAAGAAACAAACCCACCCCCCCAACCCTTTAAATTTTTGATTGTCTTGACAATCTCTTCTAAAAAAGCTTGGTATGTAATGGGTATTTTTGGCCAGCATATGTTGATTTAAATTGCCATTTGATTATGGGGTAGAAAATCTCATAAATTTTAAGAGTTGTAAGCTGAAAAAAGATCCATAAATGCAAAAAAGATGGGCGTGTAAAAGACCAATGCTGTATACACTTCTAAATGACTCTCTCCTCACCCAGCATAAGGTGAGCTTTAAGAACTACTAATGAAATGACACATCGATTCCTACTGAATGCTCTCCTGCCATCAATCTGGACACTGTGCTTATTTCCTTCATCTCCTCCTGCTGTTCCAAGGCAACTAAAACAACCACACAGGCAAGATAGAAAGTAGCATCAACTCTAATGCCCAACAGCACATTATCTGCTGAATCACAGACAGGGCGATAAAATCTAAACAGTGGCACCGTTAAAACCGTGACATTTATCACGTTGCGCTATCTATCTTTGAACACAGTATTTGTTGAAGCTCCTAAAATTAGAAGGGAACACACTGCAAATACCATGGTAACCACTTGGCATGGTAAATCAAGGTCCTTAAGGCTCCCACACAGACTTACTGCTATTGTGACTAGAGTTATCCAAATGGCACCTAAGCATACTTACTACTTACCAAGCAGTAATGTTACCTTGGATTAAACTAAGAATAAAGCCAAGGGCTTACTCACTCAAAATAGCACCAAGATTTTTCTGACGTTAATGAGTAGCTCAAAACTACTTTAAAAATAATTTTGTTTGCACTGTGCGTTGTAAAGACAAAGCTGGGCTGATATAAGCTTGATTTAAAAACACAAACAAATTTCAGTTTAGGTAAAAACAGGAAGGAAAAAAAGGAAATGGAGAGAAGGGACAAGGAAAGGGCTTACACGTTAAAGGAAATAAAGATGTTTGAGGTTGAGTAAGATCATCCAGAATCTTCAGAAAACGCTTGCTGGATTTCATGTCTCCATTTTGTTTTATAACATGTTCAATGATAAATTGAGGGTACTGTTTACTTATTCAATAAAAGCAGGATGGAATAATACATTCTTCAGCCTTCTGAGAGTAGTTGATATCTAAAGAATTGTGCCTCCAGCCTTCGCTTTCAATTCAGACATGGATACATTGCTTATCTCGAAAGCAGATAATCCCTCAAGTTATTGTTACATTGATTTTCCAGAATTAAAAGGGGAGACTGGTAGCGTCACAGACAAGTGACAGACAACTAACTACCTTTAACCTTTGTTGGTCAAACACCAGTAGCAGGTCACAGCAATAGGTCACGAGAAGTTTGCTTAGTCTTTTATACAAACTTTACTCTTTCATATTACAAAGAATTTTGAAAGTATATCTATTAGCCAGGAACGAAAGTCACTGAGTTAAAGATTTTCCTTTCTCTTTAGCTTTCTTTAGAAACATCAATCTAAAAGTGTTCACAGAGCAGACAATTTATATATACACAAGACAGATGAAATGGACAGCTGTGCACGACATCAAACCCTCCAGACGCACACACACACAACGCTGAACGGAAATGAAACCATCATACATTACAGGTGGCGTGGGAATGCATACTGACAGAGAAGACATAGCTGTCAAAGCACAAATCATACAAACAGGCAAAAGGGCACTGAGAGTCCTTGTAAGAGCACTTACAAGTAAAACTTCTCTTCCCAAACAGGGTTCAGATTCCCAAAAATCGTTTTTGTCCTCTTCTTTGTTTTACCCACTTGAACAGTTACATACGGATCGCTGGACCCAGTCTTGTCTTTGGCCTGCAGACCCTGAGCACACACCACTGGAAGGAAAAAAGAAGGGTTACCACCACCATGCAATAAGACAATGTGTCCACACACCACATGAAGCAGCAGCTCAGAATGGCCAGAGAAACAGGAATATTGCTCATGAGAGCTTTTCTGATGAGCCTCAGCTTGTGGTGCATTACAGTGCCTGGGGTAGGATATCTCCACCTGCCACCTGTACACTGAGCAGTAAGAGCCAGAAGACAGAGAAGCCCTTCCTCTCCATTCTCCTTAGCTTCACCAATTCTCTCTTACCTTAGGCTCAAAGAAAGGCCAAGAGAACTCATGCCTCCCTCACTCACCCGTGATCGTGATCTTTGCTGACCATTTTGAGGTGCCATCAAGCACGCTCTGTTTCACTGTCTTCATCTGCTGAGCATGTGCCAATTTGCTCTCACAGAACACATCTCTGATCAAGTCAAAGATCTCCGGCTTGTTCCGCTCCCGGATTTTCATGCGATCCTTCATGGCCATGATGAAATTCTGGGTTCGGTCTTCAGCTCCATGCTTCGAGCTCTTCTCTGCTGCTCCTGTGCACCAGAAAGTACACAATGCTCATCAGAAACAGACAAACACCAAGTCATGTTTGATTGAATCTGGACAGCAGAATCAAAGCCATGAGTTACCATCCACATGATGGCTCTTGCTATTGACTTTTACAGTCAGACCCCCCCCTCATTTCAACACATATCCAAGAGAATCTGGATCACTTGGAGCTGGGAGGGTATAATGGAAGGGGGGTGCCCAGACTCCTCCATAACCTGTGACCAGGTTGCTCTCCTGACAACAGGCTTGAGTTCCATACCCCTGCAGCTGAGGAAGACCCAGAAATGAGATTCTTACTCGTAACAGCAGATATCATCACACCCCTTCCTCTCATCTCGTTGCTTTAAATAAATAAATCCCTGCTTGGGCAAGTGCTAAGAAGAGGACATAGAACCTCCATTACAAATAGTATCTCTGAGCTTGTCTCAGTGCTGCACCTCTGCACCACGGAAGGGCAGAAGTTCAGTGGGCTGACATGGTCAGTATTTCCTACTGATGTGTGCCACAGGACTCCCCATTCAGCACACAGTCACTACACAATCTATGTCCCATTCTTCTGCCGGGAACCACCCTGTTTGGATCAGGCATCAAGCTGCAGGCATCCAAAGTGCCTCTCTGGATCCCACTCTATTTTATCAGTTTGTAGGGTGACAACTCAAATAATGCATTCTCAGAATTGCATAGGCATAGTAACTATAAAAAATACCTATAAGGCAGCAAATTCAATAGTTAAAAACTTGCGCCATCATAAGTATGGGGCACTAGTACAGTATCTAGCAGCTGGAATCACAAAAGCCATGCATAGGTGTTTGTATTACATAGGTATTTAACTGTAACTGGAAAAAGAGAGGCCTCTGGTCACTTGCATACCTCTTACAAAACTTAAAAATTCATATAATTATGATATAAGAATGCTCCCTATTCAACCAACTGCTTCCTATTCAATTTTGACAGTCATGTTTGCTGTCAAAATTCAGCCACTGACTATTGTGTCAGATGTGAGGCATCCATTAATGAAAGCACTGACATGAGCTAACAGGGCAGACAAACGAGGGTGTGAAATGAAAAGCAGGAACCCAAGATTGCACACAGTCTCTCTACGTACAGTCTGCAGTGATTTCAAGTTAAGATTTTAAATCAGATTAAGTTAAACGAGTACAAAAGTCCTGTGAACACATTCAATCATTCTGTTTAGTTTAACATGCTTTTGCTTGTTTTTCTTTTCTTGGATAGTTTAATTAAAATAAGCTTTGTTAGTTTAATATGCTGTTGCTTGTTTTTCTTCTCTGGGATAGTTTAATTAAAGTAAGCTTTGTCCTAGAAAAATTATCTTCATCCAGGTGTTCATCAAATATTAAATTACCTTAAAAATACGCATTACAGCAGGTGCAAGTGTGTGCAAAGGGAGCCATCAATCACAAAGGTACATTAAACTGTTTTCTTCTGGAAGAAGTGGGCAAATACAATATCTGGTGCACTTTCAATATAAAGCATTACGCTTTTGCATATGAAACAGTTTCAGCAGGCAGTGATCAAATATGAATAAAGTTCTGTGAACACACAACATAAAAGACCCCAGCAGTACAACATAACAGGCAACCTTGTTAGCAGGCTCGACAGGGTGCCCAGTGACTAACGCTGCCTGAAGACATCCATTTCTAGGGCCTTCAATCTAACACCTTTCACCGTTACTAAATTCACTTCAATAAAGAAACAAAACTCGATTATAACTTCCACCATCCAAACCAAAAAGAATAAAAACACAGTTTGGAACAGACTGTGACCGCTGAAGTTTCAGAAGTTCATTAAGGACACTGCATACCAAGGCATGCTATTAAAGACCTGGGTATAAAACAAGCCATAACTCCGCATTACCTGGTAATTATTTTTTTCATTTTACTTGCTAGAGGCTTGATGTTCAGTATTGCATTTAGTACAATAAAATGTATCTGCCCCAGAGTTTCCTATTGTTGGCTTAAGATAAAATGAAATCAAAATACTGGAATTAATTACACAGTCCCTGCTGTCTCTACCCACCAGTGATGAAGAACTAGCACCACCCAAAGTGATGTCTTGTATCAGGCAATCATCCAGCTGTAGACCCAACATTTATTAAAGGAATATGAAACCGAAATGATACCAGGGGCTATACTTTGAACTTTGGATAAGAAGTGCTATTCAGCTTTAACAGAATAGCAGGTCTTCTGGGGACGAAGATGGACTCTATGCAGTATATGCAGAGCTACAGAAAATGATTGGGAAATCGGGAAAGGCCAAACCGAACAATTTGCCTTTCCTAGCTGGAATTCTGAAATCTGTAGTGATCCAAAGAAACCAACCCTGCCCTGACCTTTCTGACTTTAAGGAAATTAAAAACCAAATTCAGTCATTAAGAGTGCATGTTGTGCATGAGCAGAATGCTCTATTTCAGAACCATTTTCTAAATAAATTACTAGCCAGGCAGCTTGCAAATATAAATGTTTCACTGTTCATGACTGAGATGGGCCAAGAATTATCACAGTTCTGGGGTGGCATGGTGTGCATCATTGCCTTAATGCAAGCACTCCAGGAGCATCAAATGATGCTTTAGAATACAAACTTGGACAAATGGAAGAATTCTAGTTAAAAACATGTTTAACACCCCCACCACCTCCAGAGACCTTGCATAGTGCATTTATCCCTCTGCAAGGCTAGCAGCAGTCCGGGACATCCTGGGTTGCAGGATGTGCAAGCCATGTCACACAGATCCCTAAAGAGCACTCTCTTTAAGTCACCTCTAAGGCTTGGCTCTGCCTCCTGACTTTCAGAGGAAATCCCCTATCTCCATCCATGCTGCTTCCCCACTCTGCCCAGATAATGTACTCAGGTAAGATGGCTCTGTCACTCCTTCCCTGGGAAAGGTCTCTTTCTCCCTGCAGAGGTTGCACCTGAACTGCAGTGCAAAAGCCAGAATCAGACAGACACTTTATTTAACAATTCGGACTAATAAAGAACAGACAAACCCTCTGTCTCAACAACAAACTCTTTCTTAATTTTAACACCTGCTTGTTGATACAAAACCACCAGAGTTTCCAAAACAACCATTGGGGGACTACCTACCTATAATGTATGTGATATAAACCCAAAGCATGTCACTATACTGGATAGCAGAAGGTGCTTTTGCTGCTGTTGGACTTGAATCATATTTATTCAGCTGCAAAAAGAAGGTTTTGGCCAGTGGATCAGTTTTTCAAGTAGTCCTGTAAATGGCAACAGAAAGGCATGGGAATATACAAGTACTATGTACAGTATCATACAAATGGTACTGGCCATTCCTTCTCTCTTCCTCTCTAGGACTTAATTATGAATCAATTTATGACTGGAAACAGAAAGCAAATATGTCTATATTGGGAATTGTATTGATACAGCTATTAGTAAAACGCCAGTGTTGTTACCCTATGCTTTAACAGGAAAAAGTCAAGAAAGCAACACTGGCAGGATAGAAGACAGCTGTTCAGTAGGCGGATAATGCTTAGAAATTATGTATTCCTGAAACTTAAAATAGATATTCAAGTTTCAAATAAAGGTATCCTTCCTCCTTCTGTGCAAATATTTTCCTACATAGGATTCTGGGAGCAAACAAGTGTTCATCACCATGGTGTCTAATCATCATTCAACCCAGAAGCCAAGATGATTACCACAAGAGTGACTTAATCGGTCTCAGTAACAGTCCACTCACTGAGCTGATCCCTGGACTGCAGTCTCTGAATTCAGAGTGCAACACACACAAGTTTCTCATCCAAAAAGCAACAAAACATACCTGACTTCCCATCCTGAGTCAAAGCACTGAACAACTCGAGAGGTGAACCAAGGCCTCAGGAGCCAAAACAGTACCAAAAGCAGGGCATTCAGTAACGCAGCCCTGATAGCTTGTGTGAAGTTCTCCAAGGCTTGTTGCTCCAGCACACCATACAGGAGCACCATTAAAGACATATGGCTAATCACACACAACACAGATTTAACGTGCAACAGTAGTTTAAAGCTTGAGATCTCATTTCCTCATTTTCAAGATTCTGATATTCCAGGGCCATTTCTTTTCTCAGGTTTAACTGTAAACTACCGAGGACTAGATCACCACAAAAAAAAAGAAAAAAACCCAAAGACATGCTTGCAGAAGCGGGTTACTATGGCTTTTCAAACGCTAGCCCAGAGCTGTACAGGCCCCTTTTACTAGGATCTTGCTAACATAATGGTCTTCCCTTCCACCCTCTTCATAATTCTGCCTACTTCTCTGCATCCATTTCTTGGTATCCTACACATCCATTACTCTTCCTTTGGTACCAACATTGCCCAACCGATTGTATTTTAGTTAGTACTATACCAGTGCTCAGACCAAGAGATAAAAGCTCTCTTTTTCCAAAATCTTTGCATGCTACGGGGATTTTAAAGAACATCCCTCCATCCATTTTCAGCCAAGTAAGAAACGAAGTGTACCCATGCAGCAGAGATTTCAAGTACTTCCAAGAATAGCAGAAGGCTAAAAAGAGCGCATCTACCCTTGAGCAAGTATTTATGAGCTTATAATAAAAAGGTAAGCGCCCCATCATCAGAATAATATCTTCTAAGTACCTAAAATAGAGAAACATCCTCTTAGAGAAACAGCCTGGTGCCAACAGAGCCATAAACCAGATGGCTGCAGTACACATGCCGCAACTGATTCCAGTTTACTGCACTTCAGACATTGCTAACTCATTTTTTTAACCAGTCTGCAAATGGATTTTCTTTCATATTGCAACAAAGCGTTGCTGAATTTGAGTATTTCGTCACTGCAGTCCTACACATTTGTCGACTGTATCAGATACTCAGTTTCTTAAAAATATGGAAGGTGAGAAAAACACCCTCAGCAGAAATAACCAAACTTAATTCTAACAGACTTGGGGAAAGAGATCCTTTTATTTCCCGCAGAAAGGCACTGAAGGATAGAAGATGGATAAACAGCACATTTTGATTCTAAGGAGTAAATTCCCAGGTGTCTACCCAAAATTTCAAAGCATTTAAATGGAACTACCATTGCTACCAGCCGGAAAATTCATTTTACTCCAATGCAACATTTTCTGGAAGACTTACACAGGCCTGAAGTGAAGATATATCCTGAGGCATCAAGGTATAATCAATAGAATTGTATTTGTTACCAGCTGAAAAGTCATTTTACTCCAATGCAACATTTTCTGGAAGCCTTAAATAGATCTAAGTGAAGATATGTCCTGAGAATATTTGGTTTTGTTTTTTTGTTTTTATTTTTACTGACAGCAGCAATAAAACTTCTGTTAGGAAGAAACCCCTCCTGAATTCAGTATACAAGAAAGTTCAGTCTTGAATGTATTGGATCTCTAAACGGTTGCCCGTCCCCCAGAAACCCTCATTTCTCATGTGAAGGATTCTAGCATGAACATGCCAAAGCAAAGAACACAGTCACATGAAAAAGCCTTTTAATAGATTTCTAGTATTGATAATACTTGTTTTTCCAACGCAGCAGCACATGCACATATGGGCCTCACCATCTTCTTAATCTCTGTGCACTATCTTTCCTCTACCTCCTCTGTCTTTTAATTACACAATTGCCATCTTCAGTTTCCTTTACACCTGTACCCCAGATGATGATATCACTGAGTACCCTCACAGATCCCAGGCTCACAGTCTCTGTATCTTTCCTGTTCTGATGCTGGGCAGCTTTCACATAACTCAGTGAGTAAAGTTTTTGTTTGGTTGGGTGTTACCTTTCTACACGCTTCACAAGTTTTGAACCCAGTGTACTCTCAGTGGTTTCCTCTTTATTTCTTTAACTCTGCATGCTGAAGTATCTTGTGTTTACATTTTGAAAGGAAATGTGCAAAGCAAACATCTGCAATCCCATGAATAAAATAATCTAATGCTTTGCCATATATGAAAAGTAGTGGCATTTCCAGTTGTTGCTTCTATTCCATAGAAAAGCGCAGACTATTACCACCACCACATCCCACAGCCCATTCCATAAGCTTTTTTAATTCCAACCAGAGATTAGAAAACCTGCCCCCATGGTTATTCTTCAGAGGCTGTTCCAGAGACTTCCTGTTCTCATCACTGAAGTTGTCTTCTACTTCCATCTTTAATTTTCTTACAGCAAATTTATTCCATTTTTTCTTTCGTAAACAGTAAGCTTAAACAGAACATCTTCTTCCCTGCTGCTTATCTCCCTCTTCCCCAATATAGTTCAGGCATAAACAGGTTCAAACAAGGATTAAACCAATTCGCAGAGCCATCACTGCCAGCTATTAAACACAGCACCTACTGCTCAGAAAAGCTTTAAGCCATGGATAGCTGCAAGAGTAAACCAAAGTCATAGGAGCTCTACCCTCGCGTGTCTTACACCTCTGCCTTGGGCTCCACAACATCCCTTTAGAAACATTCTATTGGGACAGACCTAGTATGGCTATTTTTACTTTTTTGAAACAGCATCGTTCCTCTCCTTCTCCTGACCCACACTGCCAAGCTTCTCTTTCAAAAGTTTAACAAACTCATACCATCCTCTCTCGAGACATTCTCCTATTTTCCCCATTAACATTGAACTCTCTCCAGTACCCATTCCAGTCCGAAGTCTCCCTTCTTGCACATGGATAGCCACAGCCGTCCTCTGCAGGAGTATATTTCTTCCTAGTCATTAGCTACTTCTTAAATTTAGTTTTCCTTCTATTGTTTTCCACTTCATGACCCCTGCTCTGTACAACAGCTTTGTGCCCGTTTCCTCACTGCTGCTGGTGCGAACCTAATTTTCCTCTGCTCTCCATAGCATTTTCTATCAGTATCTATTTATCAGTACTGAGATATCCCAGCTCCATTGCAACATTGTAATGTCCTGGACATGCATCTGAATCAAGCCTGGATGTGCGTATCAGCAGCTTTTCATCTCAAATACTGAAAATCACCAGTCAGTAGAGAGTTCTGGTGAACTCCAGAAACAAGTAAAGTTATCCTAGTCTACTGACCCTCTACGTCAGGTTTTGACAGAAAACTGAGTTATGGCTTAACTACATTCTCCTGAACCAACCGCAACACAGCAGCTCTTTGCTCAGTCGCAAAATGGTTGCAACAAAGTGAAGGTGTCAATGATGCAATTGCTCGAATGCCATAAATTGTAAAGATCACCTTGCAACCCTCAAAGACAAATCTAGAAATGCTAAGCAACTGAGGAGGAACAGAGATGTTTCACCAGTTTCTGATAAATAAGCCCCAGTCCTAAGTATGACTTATTTAAAACTGCACATATCAAAAATACAAGCATAAACAACGTCCATTTGGGGTCTCAAGATAAGCCATAAGAAAAACAAATGACCTATGATTCACTGGTATCCCTTGCAGGATCATCCAGTCTGGCTTTCCCAAACAACTTAAGCCTGAGGCAGGTACAAGATTTGACTCTCGATATTCCTATAATTGCTGACATGGATTTGCAGTAAGTCTGTTTATACTTCACAAACTTTTCTGATTCCTTAGACTTAGTCCATCAAGCTGGAACACCAAGAAAATCAAGAGTGAACAGAAACAGCCCCACCTTCCTACTCAAGATTTAACACATATGGTAGAAATTTCTATTCCATTTAGACTAAGAAATTTTGCTCTCAAGCAGGAACATCAATTTGAGACCAAATCAAGAAACTGTTTTACAAGCAAATAAAAATAACCTGACCAAGCCAGATGCCCAAATTAACACTTTTTCTCTTTTTTTTTTTCCTTTAATCAAATTCCTTTTAAACTTCTGCATTGTTTCTGTAAGTTCTCATTTATTCTGCAAAGTCACAGCTCTTTGAAGAATTCTTCTTTGAAGAGAGGGCTTAGTTTTTGAACACTGCAGGAAAAAACCCACCAAAATAAACAGAAATGCTAGTAGGAAAATGAAATACTGCCCATACAGTCAAACAACACCTTCCTATCTGACTCATCATCTGTGCTGGCTCAGGCCCCGGTCTCTAAAGCAATTCAGCCATGAGACCCTTCTGTTAAAAAGACAAAATGCCTTGCCAATCTGCACTTGGTACAGAGAATCCGAGCTAAGTCCATGAACTCTAACCCCTAAGCAGGAACCCAGTGCTGCTCTGAAGAGCTTAAAACTGATGGTTAAAACAAGCAACCTGACTGGGATATAAGGGCAGGAGGGACAGAACGAAAGTCAGAATATCCAGCCTACCACCCTATTTATTCTTCCATGCAGGGTATGTTAGCAAATACACCGCCTGAGCTGACACTGAGAGAGATTAAACATGACATGGCTTAGAACCAAATAGATGTGAGAGTCAAGAATTAAACCTTCTTTTAAAGCACATCAAGCACAATATTGCAAATAAGTTCTTCTGCATCAGCGGAGCTGTCTGTGTCCGCAGGGCAATGGGGGTAGGTTTAGCTCAATGACACCTTTTCAGAAAGTACGCAGTCATTTTAATAAATGCAGCTTCACTGACCACTGAGGTATCACCTATACATTTAGGAAAGCTCTAGTAGCACTCTTGGAACAGCCGCACTCCACTGGCCACTACTCACTCTGTAAGCAGTCAGCATTGAGCAAATCTTGGCACTTCTCATGGCACTTGACTCCACATTCACCGCAGCGCATTCCCTGCCGTGCAATACCCCACAGCAGCCCCTCACATTCATAGCAGTAGGTCGGAGTTGTGGCTGTCCACACTTCAAAGTTGTGCGGGGTTGTACAAGAAATGGGGTAAATTAAGGCTTGCAAGGTCTTCTTATAGACATGAGATTTCTGAAAGGCAAAAGCACACATAAACCAACATTCAGGAAGGTGACTGAACTATTTTTGCTGGTTAACACATGAGCAGTGCAATAAATCTACACATTTGAGGTGGCCAAATTTATCAAACTTTTACAAGCAGCAGCAGAAGATGTTTCTCCAGGCATTTAAAAAAGTGGAGGAGATGGAAGAAAAGGTTTGTGAATGAGGGATATCTTGCATAAAGCAAGTTTCACACACTGTCCCCCATGGTAGATAGCACAGAAGGAAATGTCAAGATTACATTTTTCAGGACCATATTGACACATTAAATGTTATTTTTCACATGTTTGGTTTCTTTAAACAAATGATACAAGAAGCTTTGCATCTATATTTTTAGACATCTGTGAAGCTGGCTCTGCATCCCAGAGAGCCAAATTCCCTTAATTTGCTTACTAAAAGTTAACAGGAGCCAAGCAACCCTCCCACTTACCAGCTCTTCATCTTTGAGAGATGTTCTAGTGGCCATTGCTGAGGTAATTCCGGCTTTCCGGGACTGAACCAGTGACTAAGGAGAAAGAAAGTTTTTTGATCACCACCAATATTCAGAAATGCACTGGCATTACATGCCCAGAGATGTGACCAAGGGGACTCTGTCATCCCAGACACCAAACTAGCATTCTATTACATTCTAGTTGGTTTCTTAAATGATAACTCACATCTCAGAAGAGTCAAATGTGTACTCTGAAAGGTCTCCAACTTGTTTCCATTTGCCCAAAACTAGTCTCACTCTGGTAAATTTTTATTTGCTTCTCTTGTAAGGACTGTCAATGAAACCTGGGTTTACATTTCCACTTCTACGTTCTGGTAGCAATGATAATTCTGCTATTGCCTAAGGTCACTATGTAAGACTCAATCTTCTACATCTAACTTTATTCATAGCCAAAAGGAGATCATTTCATCAGTTTTACAACATACACAACACCCCCAAATGCAGAAGTGAAAGGGTTACAAATAAACAGGTTAAAAAAAGAACAGACTGGGTTGGGAGCACAGGTTTGAATGTGCTGGTGTATCACATTCATTGGCCATCACTGAATACAATGAACAGTGTTTTCCCCTCAAAACTGCCTTCTTCGCATCACACCAACACCGAGTTCTGCAGCCTTGGACAGCACAGGGCAGTGCCTTTGCAGTACCTCACATTGACATACAAAGGATTTCTTCAGCAAGCCATTCCAGTTAGATGAAGGCAGAGGTGGAAATTAAAGCTAGCAACATATGCTTTGAAATCATCAAACTCTATTAGAAACCTCCATTTATGCTCTGATTCATCCTGTTTGAAGACAGACTGAAACAGTTCATTCCATCAGTGATGGAGCAGGACAGAGTGCTAGATACGCATGCACTGCAATACTGCAGGTTCAAAACAAAAAGCAAAAAAGTGGAGGGAAAATAAGGTAAAATGATTTTTTTTTCTGGTGAAGACTTGGTGGATAGTCTTTAGCTCCACTTACCATGGCCTGTGTAGAGAGAGAATGAAAGCGTACAAAGGAAGTAACACAAGTTAATGCCATTATTGCGAAGATTTAAGATACAAGCAGTTAGTAAGACGCATATTAAGCTTTCCATGCATAAGCTGGCAGAGAGAATTGCATGCATCTTTTCACAGGAATTACAGGATATGGAAACTTTGGTCTTTCAGCTGTTACAGCATTTCTCCCAACTATGAAATTGCTACGTGTACTGAACACAGCCAACAGAAAACCATTTGTCCCGCAGAAGCCTTATTTCACCATATCACACAAGCATATGAAACTTGTCCTCATTACTTGCTTGGTTCTTGTGCTTCCTCAGTACAGAAGCCTACTGGCAATACTGCAAATTACTTTAAAAATCCAAGCACATATGCTCGTTTATCTATCCTCTGAAATTTCAACTTTCTGGTAGGTTGCCAAACCTCATATGGACATTATAACTTTCCCCAAAGTATGTGATTTTTAGGAAAACATTTAAAAATAATGCAGGCCTAAAAATAATCAAATATTCTGTGTAGAATAAAAAGGAAAAAGAACATGAAAAGTATCTTAATTCTGCCAAATAATGAAACTGGCTACAAAACCACAGCTCATTCTCACTGAGATTTTTCCAAGCACAACTCCTAACCCCTTACTGTAAGAATTAATTTAACTAAACAGGAAACCTTCAACTTCTTGAAGTGACAATGAATGTTACTGTATGCCAAAAAGTAATGCCACTTGCACTAATGGCTGTGTAGCAGAAGAAAAATCTCTTACCAGATCACTGACAAGTGGAATTGGCTTTTTTTTGCGTAGATCAGGCATGCTATCAATGCCATAGAGACCACCTGCAGGCCTGGAAATTCAGGAGAGAAAAAAAAAGAGATTAAAAATCTCACCAGCAGTGAGACATAGTAAAGAGATGACCAAAAAACTTCCTTAAAACATCAGCCTCCTTGCTAATATCATAGTCAGTGAGAACGGGAAGAATCAGTTCACTGCAAATGCAACTTAATAATAAACCAAAGTTGTTAACACACTGAAAAAAGGTCATTTTCCCATTCTCAGTTCTGAGGTCTGAGCTAGCTTGCAGAGCACCCAGTGCTTCAGAGCCACTACTGCCAGCAGGGTGGGTGAAGGCAGCCTTATTCCCACCATTTCTGTGGGGCACAGATTTGGCAAAAATACTTACCCAAAGGCAGAACCAGAGTTCTGTCCCAGTAATTCACACGCAGCTTAGTCTTCACTAACTGAGCCACACGCCTCTGCTTCCAGAGGTACTTTTTGTTCCTTAGGGAGAGCTCAGTTTATAGTTTACTATTGCCATTAAGCATCATGGCAGGAAAGACTTTGGAAACTTGAAAACATCCTGTCCCCGGTTTTTCTCCATCCCCTTTCTTTCCATTTAATTAATTGAGGGTTGGGGGCGGCGAGGGTGTCAGGAAGGGGATGCTCTACTGGAGGAAGCAAAATCAGCCAGAATATTATACTTAAGAAAGTGTAAAGTTAATGCTAAAAATGATTAAGCGTTTATCTTCTTCACATGCAACAATCCAGACGTTTCTGCGCGGTGTCGGTGGTTGGGAGAGAGCATATCAAAGTGGATCAGCCCAAGGGCAGGACGCTGCTACCCATCATCTGATTCTAGACTAGAACATACTTAAACCTGGCCCTTGAGATCCGTATGATTATTAGGAAAAACCTCACATCTGAGGAGAAAGAAGATTATTTTTATTTCTATAAAAGGGACTATTTGTGATGCTCAGCTGGTGGAATTGGCAATGGAGCAAAAGGGCCATTACCTCAGCAACGTTTGGAGCCTGCCGAAATAAACCACACTATAACCTGCTTCCTTCCCAATGAGACCAGCCTGGGTAATTGTATCTGGATCCTGCTGTTCACTGGTAACGCCACATGAACGTAAGCCTGTGCTTGAAGAAGGTCTGTTAATTCAGCTTAAAGGCCCCCAGTAAATCAACTGCATTCATCTGTTAGGCCTTAAGAGAATGCTTTTTGCTAAGGTTGGAAACTGAGCACACATTTCTCTGCTGTTACGCCTATCGCATCCGCCCCGAACTGAAAAACAGACCTGTGATGTGACTCCCTCCCTGCAATGAACACCCAGCCGCCAGCCAAAACCCACAGCCCCTCTCGCTGTCTCACTCAACTTCCCCATCTCCACATTGCTCTCATGCCTTGCTAACACTAAGAATATGGTTCCTGAGGCCTTTTTCTTGGCTACAGAGACTGCAAAGAAATTTTCTGCCTCTCTATCCTTAGCTATTCATTTTCACCCCATGCTGGCTTACACCTTTTTGCAGTTGCTGATAAACTGTGTATTTTGCTGATTTGATACATCACACCCAGCTGAAATGCTTTAGGACACCACAGCTACAGGAAAGAGGAGTACGGGTCAAACTGTTCTTACTGCAATAGAAGACACACATGGAGCTACCCTTTAAAACAATCTAGGAAACGAAATTGCCACTATATATTTGCACATGCCATGAAAATTGTGAGGCTGGTAAGTGACAAGAGGCAACCTGCACTCCTCGGCAAGCAGGACCTACTCAAATCCCCTTTCAATACAGCGAAAAGTAAAAAAAAACATCCAGGAAACAACAAACAATGACCAAACCTATGTTGTAGCAGCCCATGCTCTAGGACAGACAAGGATGTCACGGGACAGCCCAGCACAAAGCTGTGTCAAAGAGGGAAACAGTCTATTATATACAGAAACATGCCATACTGCTGTAATGGTAAAAATGACTTTTTTGACAGGGCGTAGGAGGGTGACATGTCCGAGCCACGGCTGAGTTGACAGCTGCTGCTGGCTGAACAAGCTCGGTGGGAAGGTGAGCAGTCACGTGTAACTGCGCGAACGCGTCGGCTCTGCATGCAGCATGAGTCACATTTGCACCGCAGCACGGTGCACGGCTCTCTGTGCTCCTACACGATGAACACAAACCACCCACAGTCAGCTGCGACAACTAGACCTCACAGCTGGGAATGGAAGACAAACCCGGACATTGAGAAAGGTGAAGATTTACAACATTTAATTAAAACTATTGGAATCTTTGGCCAAGAATAAGAACAGTTTTCCAACGCTGGAAATCCTTACAGCGAGGCTACATGGTGTTTTTACTAGAGGCTACCCTCATTTCCAACAGAGAATTCCAGAAAAACATTTTCCCTAAGTTACACTGCAATAATCCCTTCTGGCTTATTATGTAAAAATCTGACCCACATCAAGAAATAAGAAATATCTGCATAAAGTGTTTACACTGTCAGAACTAAGAACAGTCTTGCTGAGATCAAACATGGAATTTCATCTGTTGCCCTAATGTTACAAACCTGTTCCGATACTAGTGATACAGTTTTGGGGTAAAACAGGTGTCATAGAAGACTACCCAGATGATGCCAAGAATTCCAGCATTATTTAAACCACTATACAGCTTATTGGTAAGTTTTGGGTCAAAGATTTGTGTCAAAGCACATGCAAAATAGAAAGGGAGAGTCTGTAAGCTGAAAAGATGCAAAATGGTCACAAGTAAAAATCCAGAGTCAATGCTCCTGCTACAAATCAATGGCACAGCTGGGAATTTAATCTCTTAATCTTTAATCTTTTCTACATGATTTCCAATAATTTTTTTTCCTAATTCAATTGAAAGGGAACTGTGATACTCTGACATTTCCCATGAAAGAAAACCACTAAAATTACATGTTTTATAAATTCAAGATGAACCTAAACAAGTTACTGTGCTTGAGAAACATGTCTAGTTACAACCTGGTTTGCTGCAAAATATTTATGATAGACTGAGGTTTATGATAGAACCAGTTGTAAGCCAGACTGACAGAGAACAAGGCTATTTGAAAGGTGCTTGTATTTGCCACTGAAGAGAAGTATCCTAGTACCTAGATAGTTATACACTCAGATGACCTGTTTTTAGCTTATTAATATTAAAAAAAAAAAAGAATTTTCAGCAACAATTCTTAATTTTCAAAACTATTCAGCTTGTTGTGCTTTCAGCTACCTCAGTCTCTTTATTCAAGCACAACCTCTACTTCACTTAACAAAATTACAGTGTTTGCACAGACAGAAGTACTGACAGTGACGTAAGTATGCACACTGCAGTCTCATATGTAATACAGTAACTCTCCTCTGCAATGCATGTAATATTTATAGCATTATTATGGAGTGCTGTATTGAGGAGTGAATAGCATTTCCGTATGAGAAGATGATTTGCACTAATAAATAAAATATATAGATATGAAATATTACACCCAGAGACTGATCCATAATACCAACTGTACTTTTTTTTGAAGCTATCTGTCCAAAGCCAGTGATTACAGTCAGGGAGCTACTGTTACATTATGCTAAAAGTGCAAATAGTTTGAAGCTATTGTATTCATCTTTTAATACAAGTTTTAACACACAGATGCTTCCATTAAATCTTGAAAATTTAAGCAAGCAAAGATGGTTTGCAATGACAGAAGATGATTACTTCCTTCAAATGACATCACCACTCTAATCTTCATATGAAAGAAGAACTCCAAAAATAAGTGCTTTATATACTTTGTGGCTAATAAGCCACAACATGGCTAACAGTGAAATTAAAGGTTTACCACCCACAACCACCTTTTCTGGAAATCCCTTACATGTGGGGATACAGTGAATAAGCCAAACTTTTGTCAAAACTGCATTAGCCAGACTGTTTTGTTGTATGTCACATAAAAAGGGAAAAAATTACAGATTAGAGCAAACATTGCCTTGAATTGACAAAACACATTTTTGTTCCAGGACTGTAGGTGTATTCACCTTTCAGGCTGGGATATAATCTTGTATAATAAATAATAAATTCAGTTCACTGTCTCCTTGTTAAAGCAGGAGAAGGTGCTGTTTCTAGTTAGAATAAAACACTGCCTTCTGCTCCTGCTCATTGCCAGTTCTCCAACAGTCTGCTCACCGAAGTCCTGGGCTCCTTAGGAAAGCGCAGGATTGCTAGGCTGCTCCACGCATCTGCAGGTGTGAAGGACGCTTTGTGGGAATACCAACGTCACAGAACAATGATTCCAAAAGCACAAAGCCGTATAATGAAGCCTTCAATTTAACTTTGCGTTTTATTAGGGAAGCTTCCTTCAGTAGTATGAAAATTAACTTATGCGTGTAGCAAGCCAGCCTCCTGCTGAGATTTCAGGGCAAATCTCCTGCTATGTCAGCTCCTAATGAGCGCACCACCACTAAACTGTATCACCCTAATTGCGTACAAGGCACACAACCTAGCAGCTTGGAAAATGTGTCATTGTCTTTTTTTTTTCCAGAGAGGATTCTAGGGAAGGTACCATGCTGGCACCTATTACGCAGCGTGTCATGCTGAAATTAAGCACAATCAGAATTTGTCTGCTTCATTTGCTGCAAGTAGCGTGTTGCAGAGAGAACGCATGGCCTCTCACTCACACCTGTGCAAAAGAGGCATGATGATCACTGCTTTAAAAATGACAAACTGCAATGATTTCCAGAGTTACTGCAGTTTTGACTACTACAATGACCATAGAAACCATTGCAACGACAGAAGATTTCCCCAAAGCTACTTTTTTCTTCTAAGAGCAAAAGACACAGCAATC
>NW_009224537.1:0-4140 GCF_000690835.1 Fulmarus glacialis | reverse complement strand
TTTCCCCTTCCTGGTGCCATCAGTGACTGATTCAGGAAAAAGGATTTCATCCACACTACTCTGTGGCGCTCAGTGGAGATTATTTAATACTGCTGCCATACGTACTTGCCGCCATTACATCACAGATTATACATTGCAACTATAACCTTGTTCTTAACCACAGATCTCTTGAAGAGCTGCACAGCCCACTTCCAGCTGTTTAAGAAGAGACTCTGAAATATAGCAGCAGCCTGGCCCTAAATGAGGCGTAGCCACTTGATTAATCCTGACAACAGCCATTAAAAACCAACAGAAGTTCTGCTTTTACTCAGGTTGAACTGCAGATCTCAAAGTACACTGTAACTATAAACAGAGGGAAACAAGGTCTCAAAATACCACTTACCCTCCTTTGAGCCAGAGTGGTTTTGATGGATCAGCCTCATCTTGACCCTTAAATGGGGGAAAGGAAAAGAACAATATGAAATTAGTTTCCAAAAACAGTATTCAGATTATATTCTGAGGAAAGGATAACAGACCACACTGCATGCAGGTAAATGCATACAGAAACGTATTCAAGCACCTCCAATGACCAACATGTCAGGACAAGTCATACAGACACAGACAGGCTATGCAATTTCACTGAACACCTAGAGCCAGGACCAGAAGAGCCTGTTCAGTGCACCTCCTCTTTCAAAAGGCAGTCTCGAAGACCAACTGTTGGGTTTTTTTTTGTTTCTCACCCAAGAAAAGAATGAGTTATTGGAGAGCTCCTGTTATTACAGGTCACCACTTACATGAACATCGTCATAATGAGGATGCTAGAAATTAAAAGCACCTGTATGAAATGCACAAATGAGTGATCAACATGAAACGTACAAACACTTGTGAGCTTTATTCATGCTCAAATGCAAAGACTCTTTAGCCCCCTAAGCAGGGAGGTCCCATTGTAGCTCCACCTATTCATATGCAAGTATTTAATTTCCAACATATGTCAAATAAGGGTCATCACTCGTAAAACGACTGCACATGAACTAGGATCTCACGGTAGGATGGAAAACACCACTGACTGCAATATGAGGATTCACATTCGTGAATTAAAACCATGTTCTTATGTTTGTATTACGAGTGTATTTATAGAACGATGTTTTATTTCTTTGAAAATCTTCAGTGGACTGATTAGAGCTGAGGAGTGTTTAAACACTTGCAATATACCTGGCGGAAACAGGAAAGTTTTTAAGATAAGGGAAAAATGGACTACCTATAACGAGAAACCTCTTTGTTCCAGCTTACAGTTCATACATTCTCCTGCACTCCTTGAAAGAAGAGCCGGTTTCAAACAGGAGTAAGCAAGACACACTGCCAGCAGCTAACACTCCAACCTCAGATAATCATATCTGCCAAGAGCATAAAGAGGCTGTAACTTGCACACAGTGGAAAACTAAGTATTTCTAGCCATGGGACTTGCAACCTGAGAATCATCACAAAGGAAAGGACTATCTGTCAGTAAATAAGCTCCAGTTTTATGCAAGATAAAAGAACACAGCCCCAAAAGATTCTTTTTTTTTTTTTTTGTCCTCTGCTTTGGGTAAGCTGTGCAACCTCAGATTGTTCACGGGTGACAGACAAGGTCTCCCAAGAAGATCAGAAATAACCAAGGAAAACAGATTTCTATTTGAGGTCTTAACTTGTAAAGCAGCAAAGTCCAAACTTTTTATTGGTTATTCCTACAACTCCAGGGCTATGCAGATCTGAAGACTACATAATTTTTATTATTTTTTTTTTTTTAAACAGACATGAAGAACATGACTTATCCATAATTGAATGGACACTCCAGTTTTTCTGTGTGATCACACAGGCCTGCAGAACCGGCAAAAGCTCAGACCCACGGTCCAGCACAGGTGCACACTTCCCCCACAGCCGGAGCAGCACACCAGGCTCCAGGCTCCTCCAGGAAGGATCGTGCTCTACACATCTCCTCTTCAAGTTGGGCTTCCAGAATCCCTAAACCTGAAACCCTCGGCATTTCCTCCGGAGGGATCTGAATCAACTGCTGGTAAAGAGAGAAAATTTCATGAAGCAAATGCAACCAGATCCTTCAGAGCACACAAGGCAGGACATCCTTACCTTTGCCTTTGAACACTTGTAAGAGCTGTGGCTAGAAAGCAATCCTAAAATGGAACAACGTTTTATACTGGACCGAGCTTGATACCGGTCGGTTCAGCTGTACTGAATGACAGAGAATGACAAACACAAACGTGGCAACATTTACTGGCAAAAGGAATTAGTGTAAGAGGGTTTTCAATCAGTTTATCTGAGAAACTCTCTGTATAAGTGACCAATATTTGAGACATTAACAGACCACAAATAGCACGGGCAATACTGCAGCCTGGAGACCACAAGAGCATCAAGAACTCTGTTGAGGCGAAAAATATACAGGGAAAGCTGTTATCTAACTGCGCCATAACCATTTCCTACAGGCAATCTCAAGTCAACAGAGAATGGCCAGGAGTGTGGATACAGGGAAGGACAGAAAGCGTGATCAGGAAACAAACCTCCATCATCTCCCAGATTTTGAGACATGCCAAGTCAAAATTGCCAAGAGTCCAGATAAACTGTACTTCTGCTCATTTATTTTAATTACTTTTGACAAGCCTTTTAGACATACATATAAAAAGAAAACAAGAGAAGAGAAAGAGCTTCTCTAGGGTTGAGATTAAAAATCGTCTTGGTACAACAGCACAAAACAAAAGAAAGAGTTTTCAGTAAGTGACAACATTGATGCAGGGGCAAGGCAGGTGATGGCTGTGTGGAAACAAGAGTTATCACCTGCTGAAAGCAAAGTAAAGAGGTAATTTGCTCCAGGCAGCATTCTCCCTGAGAAAGTGCTGAGAGAACCAGCACCTGACATCCATCAAACAAGGGCTGATGCCCTCAGACTGTAGGAGAGCCAATGCAGTACCCACAGTTAAGGTGGGGGAGGGAAGGAGGGAAATGAGATCTAGACTAGCATAGGCTCATTATTGGCTTCATCAGCTTGAAAGGCTTCAGAGCAAACATGAAGGAAAGAATTAACATGGAGGCAACTGGAAAATAGGAAAAAAATATAATACAGGACACACCAGCTTTGAAAACATTTTTTTTTGTTTTTCAAAGCAACCATTTTTCTTTAGACCGTAAAAAGAATTATCAACTTTTTATTTCAATTTTTATTTCAACAAAAAACTTTTGATGCAATGCCATGTGACGTTAATAAGGCTGGATAAGCTGAGAAGGAGTAGGGAGTTTAAGGTGGATAAACAAGAAACTGTCACTGAGCCAGCCATGGACAACACAGTAAGGAAGCTAGTGGGAGTAAGTAGGATCTGCTGATAAAATCTGCCGATGACAAACACAGGAGAATTACTGATACAGAACTCAGATGCCCAATGGAGAGAAGTGGGATGGCAGTGAAGATTGCAACAACGGAGGATTATACATGGTACAAATAGCAAGGTCAGAGCCCTAAAGCCTGCTGTAAATTTGACTGCATACAAGGTGCTCCTCGGTGGAGAAAAGCACATGACAACGGACATGAGGCACTATGACACAGCCATGTAAGGAGAGAACATCCTCCATAGAGTACGTCCAGTGAAATGTCTCCAGAAATAAAAGCATAAATATCACTGTACTGTGCTGGCAAGACTCCTTCAGAAAGGCATATACAATCTTTTTATGCTATATGGAAGTAAAAAGAATTCACACAGGAAAATGGTAAAAGCAGCATGAGGATGTAAACACAATACTACAGGAGGAGAACAGGACAGCTTGCTTACTCTAGCGAAAAAGAACCTTTTTCTGTGCTTATTCAATAGATAGGAGAACATACTGCAGAGAAGAACTGCAGCTAAATATAAATGGAGGATGAAAATTAGAAGGTGTCTAACCATAACAGCTCTGTAGTAGCCTTTCAAAAGGAGAAGCAGACACCAAACCTAACCAGTTTTAAAGAAGGAAATTGGGCAGTTTATATACCAGGTCTATTTTTGCCTCAGTCTTTGATAGTAAGACCAGTTGTTCTCCGGGTACCCAGCCCCCTGAGCAGGAAGACAGGGACAGGAGCAGAATGAAACCCCCATAATCCAGGGGAAATGGTTAGCAACCTGCTATGACACTTAGACACAC
>NW_009224536.1:0-5370 GCF_000690835.1 Fulmarus glacialis | reverse complement strand
GACGGCTCCTGTCCACTGCTGCCCTGCCGTCCTGGGCCCCCCAGCCCGCCTGCGCCGAGCAAGGTCGTACTCAAAAGGCACTGCCTCCCTTTTCATTTCTTAAGCTCGCAGATTTCCTCAGTCCGGATGCCACATGGACATTGTCCCCCTGAAGCACGATGAAAAGGAATTAAAGCATCACACAGATGAACAGCCAGAAATCGGGGACACCTCCCCGCCGATGCCCGCACAGCGACCCAGCGGGTCAGTGACACATAGGCCTGTCACTGGCAAGCATGTCCACTGAAAGCGCACACAGCTGTGTGCACGATTTGCACAGCTGACAGGGAACAGCATTTGCACCAGCAGTCACACAGGCAAGGGGACTGAAGATAGGTAGCCATACAAGCTTTTTGTCTCCCTTCCCCCAAAGAGCCCATTTCCCCCGATCAGCCTGATTCAGTATTTGACTTGAGCGAGAACGACTCCTGTGAGAGAGCAGGGCTGTAAGAGCCTGCTTTGGCAGCCTCCCCTTAGCAACCCGGGGCATTTTGCAGCACTCGTCTCCAGTAAGCATGTTAACAGAGCAGCGATAAAAGCTATGTGCGGCACAATACCACTATTAGCAGCGGCAGCCTCCAGAATGCCCTAGAAGATTGCAGGGTGACAGTGAGATGCAGACACTGGAGCCTGGTGCCAAGTGCAAAGGCCAACAGCAGCAGTGCTGCGGCCAAGGCAACAGGCTGCTGGTGAGCAGACCTCTGCTTCCCGGCATCCAGGATTTCCCTGCTCAAGGCCTTGCTCTGGGCATACTGCAAACTTGAGGGTCACTGAAACTCAATGCTTTCAAATCAAAGTAGCTACTTTGTCCAGGACCAGAGCTCAGGAGGTGCAAGCAGTGTCCAACACCCTTTTTCTTCCAAGGGATCAGAATAATCAGCTGTTCAGCTGGGAGAAGTTCTCCAGCTCTATTCTACTAGTACCCATCTCCCCAAATCCACCCTCTCTCCTGGAAAGTCCCAGTCCACGCTGTACAAGGCTGGGCATTACACCAGCTCCGCATTGCCAGGGAGCTTGCTTTGTGCAGTGTAGCAGTGCTAAGAGGCCAAAATTCCCAGCCCAGGACTGCTGCTGGAGTGGCAGATCAGTCAAGAAAGCACTGGTAGCCATTCAATAGAGCGCACCAAAACCTGGAAGAGTTCCTGGACAGGAATGTCATGACTCAGGACCCCATGTCTGGGCCAAGCTGAGAGACTGAGAAAAGTCTCAGGGTTCAAACAAGGAAGAGAAGGCTTCCCAACAAAACAGTTACTCAAGTGACCTTACAAGAGGCAAGGGAGACCAGCTCTACAACAGTGTGCTGGCTCACAAGCTGCCCTGACACAACGCTGTTCTCCACAAGAGCAGCACTGACTAATCTGGCAGCCGAGCAGGCAGCGGCACAGCTCCTAACAAGGGCCTTCAGAAGAGGGTCCAGGAACCCTCTTGGGGACAACTCCACAGTAGCCTTCGTGACACTTTCTCTAGCTTCAGACACAGATACTTGTCTAATGTACAAGGCCTAAAAGGGATGCAATATCCATGCTTTAACTTCCCAATTTTAACTTTCCATTTAATGCAGCTGCAGATATGCCCACCCTGGGGAGGAAGTTTTAGGCTTAGAGATCCCTCTTGAGCACAGCAAATGCCCTGCTGGGGCTCTGTTCAGTTAGATCCTCAACCACTCCCAGAATATAAAAAACAAAACAAATAATTCTCTTAGAAGTTTGACTAATCTTATGACAACAACTTGCAATAAAAATTCCCTTTTATCAACTTTTAAATACCTTTAAGCTTTCATCAAATATCACCTTGCACTATGACAGCACATCAGTAGAAATGCATATGCAACTTCTAATCTTTGCTTTAATTCCAGCTCTGACAGACTCGCACCACAAGTAAGAATTTACCTTTGAAACATTCACCACTCAAGTTTCTTGGTCAGCTTCAAACTGAAGAGACAACACAGTAACTTAAGCTTTGATCTCTTAGAACTAGGTTCAGAAGAAAAGATCATTAAAGTGAAACCTGGATGTCTTAATGAAGAGTAAGATACGCAAGACTGATAGTCAACATGTCCTCGATGTAAATACTAGTGCTAATGTTTAAAATTTATGTATCCTTACACTGTTCCCCTTTTGAGCACTGCTGTCTGATCCAGCAAGCTACAACCTGTCTCAGGTGAGTCCCCTTTAAAGAGACTGTTTTAATTTTCTTGGTGTTGCCAGAAGACCTGACAAACTGAACCCCCAGAGACTCTGTACAGCAGTGAGGATAACCAAGTCCCTCTGTGTGCCATCTGCTAAGACAAAGGCTGCGGTGCTCATGTATGTATCGGATATCCTTCTTGCATCCCAGTATGTGTATGTGCCTTTACTGGCAATTTCACAGTGCAAGACCAAGCCCACCACCAAGAACCCCAGGGGGAAGTAGGAGAGAATCAGAACTCAGCTGTCTTCCTTCACAGTGTTTAAATGCTGCAAGGAAATTCAGGAAAAGGTGTGGCAGCACATAACCCACAGCCCTGTCCTCTACAGAAATCAAACAGAATCTCCAGTCCTGGGGGACATTACTTCCCCCAGGACTGCTTGTCACCTATCCTTGATAGCAGACTAGCAGTCCACACTGCTGGTCTGGTACTGCCCTACCTTATGTTGCCCATAAAATTAGAGACCAGACTCACATGGGCAGATGTATCTGAGCAGTTACCTTGCTGTTTTCAGTAGAAATTGCAAATGCTTTTGAAATGGTGCCTTTTGGATTTACAAGCCAGACTCTGGCAGAGCAGAGAAGTGAAGCACAGGGCTAAGGCCCAGGTCAGGACTTCAGCTGGGGGGTTGTTGTTCCCCTTGCCCACTGCTTCTCCATGAGACAGAAGGCTGACTTAGTGTACCCATCTGCACCAAAGGGCCAGCAATTCATTAATTTTGCAAGACAAACTGAAGTGGACAGAATTCCCACTCTCCTCATTAATGAGCCCATCTGCAAATAGTTTAACTTCCACTTGTTTAAAGGCAGTTTATGTCAAACACACTGGTGTCATTCTGTCCCCCACTCCTCCCTCTCTCCAGGTGGCAGGCCAAGGGAAGAGACCAAGGGAAGGATAAACTCATTCTTTCATGAGCTCTTCCAGAGGGACCCGAGTTCACCGTTCTCATCCCCAAGCCTCAGCTACAGCCTTCACAGAACTTTATCCCACAGCCTGAACTCTAATCGCCTTTCAAAGCAAACAGCAATCATACTTAGTATTTCTCCCCACCCTTTTAAAACCTGCTCTGATAGGAAACACACTGACAACTTTTCACTGCAGAAATTAAAGTGGATTTTTCATGAACAAGGCCACCCGCCTGCACAGCCTTAATCCTTCCAGCTCACATATGTTACTGTAACTTGCACTGCATTGAATCCAATTATGCCTCCTCAATCCATTAAAAAAATAGTTGAGGCTGTTGCACAGGTTGCACAGAGCAAAAGTATCAGCTGAGGAGACAAAAGCAAGCCCTGCTGCAGCATGGCTTTGCAGCCTTACTTCTGCAGGCAGGCAGAATAGTGCATTATTAGGAAAATTAAGTGTCACAGAGTGACTTTTACAGGGTCCGGTGAACAGTTCACTCCAAACTATTTGAGGATGGACTAAACAAGAAGAAAATCTATACGGGAGACAAGAACTGACATACAGTTATTTGTAAGTGCCTGGCAGTTATTAGTTATTCATTAAAAGCTTTTTAAATTATATTGCTCTGGCAGCATGCACAGCTAAGAATGAGCTCACGGAACAGCAGGTCTCCCATGCATTACACATTAGGCTGGAGCAGCAGATGAATAACCTTGAGCTAAGTAGTCAGAAGTGTTCACAAATCTAAACTGCATGCACAGATTAAGCAACTGAGTATCCAACTACTGACTCACACACAGCTGCGAAGCGAAATGCAAGCTCTCCCCAGCAGCTGACAATGTTTGCCCCGTCAGCTAGAGGGCTGGGACACCAGCTATGGCCGATCAAGTTCCACAAAGGTACCTGTTGGCTCGGAGTGCTCCACGGTTTACCAAATCCCATCATATTCTCAGTATTCTCCAGATAGTCAATCCACATATAACAGAAATCAAGTTCTTCCATTATCACCTTTGCTGACAAGGATCTGGCAGGGGCTGCACAGGGTCTTCTTGTCCTTTCAAAACTGCACAGTAGTTACACCCCAGCACTTCAAGGGCCAAGTTACAGATCCCAGGACCTTCAGCTACACCAAAAACTCTTATACTGCTACTACAGAAGTGGAATAGAAGTAGCAAGCTATAGATGCAAAAATAGTGTATAGCAGTTTAGCACTTGCACCTTAAAGATGAGCTTTTAGGTTTTCCATGACTGCAACATGTCAGCCAAATTCTGCAGATAATCTTCTTCCGAGTATCTGGGTACCATTGGAGAGTACGCACACATAAATTATCTTAACCTGAAAGACAAGCAGGCTAGATTTGATCACTAGTTAGGCTTACTTTTCCCCACACGTTCAAGAATGTAACTTCATAGCACCAAATTCCTGTTGGAAGAGCAATTACCAGCTAAGTAATTTGGACCCTCTGGAGTCAAGTCTGCCAACTTACACAAGTTGGCAATCTGGCTTGTTATCATCCCACATGATTGGAATTTATTTTAGGATCCAATGCCACATGCTGTGGGTTGGGTTTTTTTCCTTCCTTTTCTTCTTTTCCTCCCCCATGTGGCAAGTTACAGCCCAGGAGTTAGAGATCCCAATTCCATTCCTGTCTCAAACACACATTTCCTGCACAACCTGGGATCAAGATCCATACCTTTGCAGACTAAGTAGTATCAGTCCTATCAAGAGCATCCTGGAAATAACCCTCCTTTTTAAACCTCTTAATGAAGACTGGGGTAGAAATTAAGAGCTACATTTACTTACTGCTCAAAACAACCATAACATCCCCACCCTCCAACACAGCACACCAATACCCGAGCTACACCTGCAGTTAAATTCGGAGGCATTCAGCCTAAACCCTTAGACAGGGTAGGGCGGCTGGGGTGCAGCACCAGGTAGCCTCAGCCAGGACCTGTTCTCCCAGGCTAAAAAAGAGACTTTTCAAAGCCCGCTCTGGCCAGGAGGTGCCAGCTTCCTGCGCTGCTAAATGTCAGCCTCCAGCAGCGACGGGCGCTGAGGCTTCAGCATTCGTGCCTCGCTCAGACAATACCCTTTTCTTCTCAAGGGGAGGAAGAATCCAAACACCACCTTACAAAAAGGGTCAGCGTCCCCTGGGGGAGAATACATTTAGTGAAGCGCTATTTCATTTCCTCCGGCACCTAGGGACTCCTTAAAGGCCTTAAGCACCGGCCTGGGC
>NW_009224535.1:0-6189 GCF_000690835.1 Fulmarus glacialis | reverse complement strand
CTTAATGATTCTATGATTCTATGAAAGGTTCTCTTTTTATTGACGGACTACTATGTATTTTTTTAAATACACTGAACTGTTAAATAACATATCAAATAATAATATAAGCTTTTCATCAAACTATTTATCTTAGAACTGTAAGTGAATAATAATTCTTGGACTTATGTATAACTAATAATAATTGTTGGAATTAAATAACACATTGCAACTCTGAACTCATGTTCTAGAAATACTTCTTTTGGTTATGCATCAGAACACAAAATTCTTCACAACAATAGCTAAACCAGCACAAAACAAAGCCAACTATCTGGAGGAACAGGCAGCACCTACCTTGGGGGTGTGGAGCCTGTCTCTGGAACTTGTGAGATCGTACTCGAGCTCTGTGCCCAGTTTGGACTTGCCCAGTACAAGATAGATACTGAAATACTGGCAGGAGTCCAACTGAGGCCCCACCTGGATGGTCATGGGACTGGGACACAAAATGTACCAGGAGAGGCTGCGCCCCAGGCTTGTGCACCCTGAAGAAAAAGCCACAGGGAAATCTTACTGCTGCCTTCAATTAGTTAATGGGAGGGTGTGAGAAGATAGAGCCAAACTCTTCTCGAGGGTGCCCTCGGAAGGCATGAGACACAACTGGAACATGGAAATTCCACCTTGACATAGAAAAAACACATTTTTTACCACAAGCTTGTTCAACTGCTGGAACAGGTGCCTAAAGAGGTTATGGAATCTCCATCCCTGAGTTATCCAAAACTTGACTGGACACAAGCCCTGAGCAACCTGCCCTAATTAAGACCTGCTTTGAGCAGAAGCTTCGGCTAGATGACCTCTACAGCCCCCTCCCAAAGTACATGATTCTAAGCCTCGATCTGTCAGTCTCATATACCTCCCGCACTAAAAGCACAGACAACAGACGTGCTCACATTAAGCCTGACACCACAACACACCACAGTAGGAAGTACTCACTAGAAGAGGAAGCACCTGCTTCCTGAGGATTTCCCCAAAGTCACAGATGTGTTGATGTGCCTGTAGAAACCTTTCTTGTTGCCCTTCACATCTCTTGCTGTATTCAAGTCCAGATGGGCTTTGGCTTTCTTAACCCTACACCTGCATGCTCAGATGGGGTCTCTGTATTCCTCCCAGGTCACTTGTGCCTGCTCCCACCCCCTGTATCATTCCTTTTTATTTAGCTTCATAATCAGAGGAGGAGGAATAAGAGCTGATTTCAGTTATACAAAAGTGATCATTTATAAAAATGCATGGTACCAAAACATTCTCATATATTTTAACAATTCCTGAAAGCATTCTTTGTCCAGGAAAAAAATACATCATTTAAGCTTACCCTCTCACTAGGTATGTGACAGACTGCTTCAAAATTTATGACAGAAAATGACACAAAGTAAACTAGCCCGCTGCCAGACCGCTCGTACACAGAATCATGCTGGAAGAGAAGAAGGTAACAGAGGCAACTGGCACTTCAATGCAGATAGGCCTGAACTTTTGCATGGCTTATAAACCAACGCAGCTGCAGGGCTGGGCAACAACCATGAGTCACCAATGTATATGAGTCTAGGTCAAGTCTGGCAAAGATTTCCTGCCCGATTTAAACTTAGTTTATTTGGTCCAATAGCACTTTTCCTAGAAACGGAGGGCAGGTTGACCACACATGTGTCTGTCTTTATTTGTGGCCTGACACTTGGCAGGATAAACTTCATTATGTTTATGGTTATGCTCAGGAAAACTACTCTCAATTGTTTCCAGTCTGTTGCAAACATAAACCTACAAGCTGTATTAAATATGTACTATTGTATTTACCACAACTTTATGAAATCATGCATAAAATCCTAAAATGGGATAAAATAAAGGCAACTTCTCTCTCCCCCCCCAGCCCAAATTCCGGCAACATTTCAAAATAAACAAGGAAGCCAACCAATCCTTATATTGAAAGGTCAGCCAGGACCTTATTTACAGGAAAGATAAAACTGGCCTAAAAAAAAAAAAAAAAACCACAACAAAACATTATTCAGTAAAAGAAAAGCAATTTTCTCTTATATCAACTATATAGAAAGATGAAACAGCTCCACAATGAAATATCTTAGTAATTATCTGTGTCTATTAATGAAGAAAATGGAATTTCTTCTAGCCAAAAGAGTAAAATGAAATTTACACTTGCCTCAAAAATGAAATAAATTAATAGTAAGGGAAAAGATTACTTTATTGAGCAACCTGGTCTAGTGGAAGATGTCCCTGCCCATTGCAGGGGGGTTGGAACTAGATGATCTGTAAGGTCCCTTCCAACTCAAACCATTCTATGATTCTATGATTATTGCAACTCAAACAATGTGGATCTGACTAGGTATTGCAGAGAATTAAGGTTTCAATCTTTTTTTTTTTTTCATACTTTCTAATCTGAGGAACTTTACTGCTCCTGACATAAAGCAGAGAAATTTAGCTATAAATATTCAAAGACAGAAGAGAATGTGGAACTATACCAAGATGCAAAATACATGTTCTGTTTGAAATACCACATAGCGCAGAGTCCATTAAAAACTGTGCACTATGTTATGTTTTAGAGTTCCAA
Source organism: Fulmarus glacialis (assembly GCF_000690835.1). NCBI lineage: Eukaryota > Metazoa > Chordata > Aves > Procellariiformes > Procellariidae > Fulmarus > Fulmarus glacialis. The sequence continues at coordinate 3,608 of NW_009224535.1, read as the reverse complement.
AACATGTAAAGGATCAGCAAGGCGTAATCTGGAGTTCAAATATATCTGAGCACTTTTTCCTCTACAGTTTCCTTCCTTGCCCTGTAAAGACTCTGCTTGTTTTTACATGATTTTGCTATGATTCTAAATTTAAAGATGAAAGATGAACCTCCAATACAAATCTTTCCAGAAGTAATCAATCTTCCCTGCAAGCCACTGACCAAAGAATCACTTGTTAGACTGGATATGGCAAGCAGACATCATGAACACTTTTTGCAGAAATGCAAAGAAAAAGAATCTTAGTAACTTCTATTACTACAGGTAGTAATTTCTACCAGAAATTTTCTTCTTATTACTTTATTATTTGTCCTAAGTTTTAAGGCAACATTAGTGTCCTCAGTGAAGAATATTTCAATTGCAATGTTCCTCCAAATCTACTACTGAAAAACACTGTAAATGTTTTACAATGGGAAGTAACTTTCTCCAATCTTGCTACAAAAATGTTTTAAATTCAACCACGAACAGTAAACATACTTGGAAAACAGCAAAATATTATTTATGCAAAAGATTAAGAATATGTAGAAATGCGCAGATATAATAGATATTGAATTTAAATTCAATTAGGTATTATAGGAAGACAGCTATAGTATTTATGAATACTGTAATCTATTTCAGAACCCAATTTAGTGTTGCTCTAACGGTGTTCAGAACAATGAGTAAATGATACAGTATAAAAGTAATTAAACTAACGGAAAATATTTTAAGTATTTTGCTGGAACTTCCAACAGTTTAAACAGTTTAAAGAGGAAAATAAGCATGCAGTGAACATGATCCAGAACTGTTTTTATTTACAAGCTCCTCAGTCTTTCCCATCCTATACCATTCTTGTGCCTGATCTCACAATGTGGGGCAGCTGGAAGAAAGTAGTCTTTAAAGATAAGAAACAGCTGTTACGCTTCTTTGACCTGAGGAATAATTTGAAAGACAAAAGCAAAAGGACATGAGAATGAAAATAGTCTTCATAAATGCAGTATTTGCAGAATTGTTTCAGCCTATTTCTAGCCAGCTCTGGTAATAGTATCTGATGTGCACCTTGCTTGCATCAAACTTGCTTCCACTGAAAGACAGAAGTAGATGGGAACCTAGCAAAGGCAATGATGATTCACGAGCCCTATATGAATATCTACAAAAACAACCTATTTAAAGGAAAATTACTCCTGAACTTGGGGAAAAAAAAAAAAATCAACACCACACATTACAAAATGTTAGAATTAAGGTTGCCTCTGCAAATCCAGTTTGACCCCTTATGTTAAAATAGGCAGCCAGAGAATTCCTACAGAAACCAAAGCATCCTTATCCATTTTATTCTATCTTCTGATCTACTTTTCAATCCAACTTTATACTAGTAGCAACATTTTCAAAACTCTTTAAATACTTGAATTCTAACTCCCTGATTTTATCTTGTTAGGGCTTAGCTCTACAATACTTAAATACATTTCTAACACTAATCATAGGAGAACTCTACTGGCTCAGACAATGTTTAAGCAGCTCTATACACCAGTGCTGATGTTCCTATCCCACAGCTCTTAAGTAGTAGCATCTTCTGCAAACTTTCTCCACAGTTCCATGCTCCTTTTTCACTCATTTCCCTCTGACTCTGAAGAACATCTGATTTTCTTCATGAAGCATTAGATTATTATTAATACTTGACAAAAATCTCCTCTTCTTTCCTTCTCTTGTACCCGTTATTCCTTCAAATGCATCAGAAATATTTGTTTGCATTTTTAAAACAATTTTTTTCCACTTTTCTAAATCTTTATTTCTTCTAGCATGGTACTGCTTACACAGTTTCTTCTGTAAAACTAAAAATGCTATCACATTGAAAATATTCACAGTTACTGTTAAGCAAAAATCTTTCAAAAACAGAGACACAGATCTGTGGCAAAGAGTATACAGTGGAAATTCATCTGAATGCATGCAGGGTCTTTTAACAATTACAGCCGGTGGAATGGACACAGGTAGGAAAAGTATGATCATATAAGAGCAAGAAACCTACAATATATGATGTCTGTAACATCAGCAAACCTTGGCATTCTCATCACTTTTTACACCCCCTGCTTCCTTCTCAAAAATATGGAAATTAACATTGAGAATTACAGGAGTAAATTAATCTTCCAGGTGAGAAAGAGTGCGCATTCAACACAAGTACAGAGGAAACAATTCAAAGCCTTTCTTCTTTATATTTCACAGAACAGATAATAACCAAAGGTAATTATACAGATTTAAGTTACTTAATGCCACATAATGCTATTTCTTTAACAAATATTACTGCATTAAAATTTTATTGCATAGACATAATGTTAATTAGAAATAACTAATGCTAGCAGGGAGAAGGTATATGACTCTGTACAGGAAACACAAATGCAAAGGATTTGTTTAAGTTATAATGCCATACATGAAAACAAAATGCCATACACTAAAACAATCACAGGAAAAGAATCAAAGAATCAAACAAATGGAGAACTGCACCACAGTCAACTAACCCAACAGTTTACTAACATCGTTAACCACTTACATGACCAAAGATCTAAAAAGCACATTTTTCAAAGGAGACAGATGATTTCAGAACTTTGTTACAAGCACTTTTTACCTAGTCAAGTCCAGCAAATGTTAATTAGCATCCTGCCTTTGAGAACATTTTGTATTTTAATTAAATTAAATTCACAGCCTTCTCATTAACTACATATCTTTAAAAATTTTTGCTCTAAGGACATTAATATCCTTATTTAACTAGGTGCTAGCATGCACAGTAGTTGTTTAGCCCAGCTTCTTTTTAAGTGTCAGACCACTGTTTTCATGGCTCACTGTGCACAACTGCAATTCCTCCCTGCAACAACTGGAAACTAAGATGATTGTTCCCACATGTCTGTGCCAGCCAACGGTCCACAAGGATTTTTATTTACTAAAGCCTTAAGGCTATTCAACTTAACTGCCATGACTTACCATGGTAGAGCTGTGAAGCACCAAATCCACTTCAGAAAGACAGCTTTTGGCATACATGTATTATCCTTCGTCTAAATGAAACAGTACATTTATGTCTGGGTTTCTATTTTGTACAATTTATAAAATGAAAAAGCAGCTTTCACTTTAACAGAAGACAAAAATGGAAGCTACAAAACTGGAATTCCATTAAGTTTACCACACCAGCTAGTTGAAAATATACCAAATAATGACAGAATCAAATTATTCAGGAGAAAATACAGCTGGTGCTTCTTTTGCAGGAGATAATTTGTAAATACTTTTTATCTGTAAATACTTTTTATCTTTCAAAAATTCTCACAGCCTGCATTACTTGATGATTTTAAGTATGGAAACTACTAGAGAAATGTAAAGTATTATGTAATTATATTATTGCCGGAACCAGGACATAATTATATTATATTATCACTTGGGACATGAAGTGTATAACTTCTGTGTGCCTTAGCTGATCTTATTTAGAGGTTTCCCTAAATATTAGCAGGTCACCTGTGAAACCATTGATCTTTCACAAGTTTAGATTCTTACTTTCATTTTCCACTGTGATACCAAGACCTAGAGATTCCTTTCCTTCTGAAAGTTAAATGGGGGGC
>NW_009224534.1:0-18906 GCF_000690835.1 Fulmarus glacialis | reverse complement strand
GGCGGCTCTGCCCTTCAGCCCCAACTTTTCCCTCAACCCCTGTGTTTCCGAGCTGTTCCTGCCCTCTCATTCCTTTTGCGCTCCCGGTGCAGTGTTGGGACCAGCCGGCTGCCCCCCTTCTCTTCCCCGGCAGCTCTAAGGAGATGCTTAATTTAGTACTATTTTCGTAGGAAAGTGTTTAAAAAAACCTGGGTTTTTCTCTTGTCTTCCACACATGCACATGGGGTCTAGGCTGGGTAGTCGTGGGGCTCTGGAAATAAGACTTAGCGTGTTTAAAGAATCTGTTGAGGCAGCTTTTCAGAAAGTCGGGAGGAGACTTGCATGGGTTTCAGGATATCGTGGTTTTAGCTTTGATTAGCTGCTTGCATTAATGCTACCATAGGACTTTGGCTTTTAATTCGTAACATATGGTGGCTTTTTAGGTGTGAATAGAGGGTTGGATTTTGGTGTTTCAGACAGTCTGTGGAAGGGCTTATTGTCTTGTAGTGTTAGTGCTTTGGGTTGCAAAGAGTTGCACGGGAGTTTCTAAATCAAAGGAAAACCTAGAAGTTGCAGGGGGTGTCTTCAGCATCATCCCTTTGGTTGCAGCAGTCAGCACCAGACTAGAATTGTCGACTGATCTTTCTTGGGGCAAAAGCCTGAGAAGTAGCTAATGACAAATTTTCTTCCAGATGTCAAGAAAAATCATAATTATTCAGAGAAGGAAGCTAGCTTGATCCAGCCTCATTTCACGTGTGTCAGGGCAGGCATCTCATCTGAACTTATGCTTGAAGAGCTTGGTCGGGGATTTAACTTTTTTCCATTTGGCACAAAGTCATCTGAGATGTGGCTGAGACAAACGGTGAAGAAATGTCTTTCAGTTATATTACACCCTTTCCTTCTTAACAAGATTTTGCTTGTGTAATGGCTTGGATAGCAAAAGGTCAGGCAGAGGAGCAATAGTGCTACTCTAGAAATTACGTGGAGTTAAAAATCCTGTGGATGTATTATGGGATTATTGAACTAGAATAAGTAAAAGTAAATAGGGCTTTTCCTCTGATCCGTTTTGGGTTTTGCCTGTTACCAATTTAAACTGCCCTGGTTTAAATTATTTAAAGGCTTCCCTTCATAAATTTAGACCAGGATTTTCCTGAAACTCTAGTAGTACAATTTGTAGATGTCAGGTCCTGTATGTCATATGTTTGGTGACGTATTAATACATGCTCAATTTTACTGCAGGTATTAGTTACAATTCTTACTTGATTTCCCCTAGTGCAATTTTGTCAAAGTCCTTAATATCAGAAACATGGAATAAGATAATCCTAGAAAGAGATCTGAATGATTTTGAATGATTTCTCTTGTTTGAAGTTTCAAAAAGTAGTAAGATGTGCTATGTCAATATGTTATGTTCTTACCCAGCTTATATCAGTATTATACGTTTGGAGGAGATGAGAGTTTGTAAATCAGGCCTCAGAACGTTTACTGACAAGATCTTTTAAGAGGTGGTTCATGCCACTAAAGATGTTACCTGAGGTTGCATCAGCTGCCAGAACTGAAATTAAATTTTTTCCTTTATTGACATTTCAGCTGGGATGTTGGATTCCTTGAGGCAATGATTGTCTTTCAATATTTAAAACAATTGCCAATGTTAGTAGCCTATGCTAGTGCTTTTTTTGTTGATTATTAAATGTCTATTATAAACATCTTTGCCAAACAGAGTAATGATTGATTTTTGTGGCAGTCTGTCATTTTTATACTTTTTTCCAGAAAGGGCAAAACGATACTGCATTTTAGCAAACACTGCATTTTTGATAGAGTGCTAAATTGTGTGAATTCCTGTGCAAACGCCATTCTCTTTGGTTGTTTAAAATTTACTTGACTCATCCTTTCCCTGAAATTATTAAGGTCTGGTTAGGTAGGTTACAGGACTGAACTTCCAAGGTGGAGATCTGCATCGTATTAAATGGAGGGGAAAAAACCATCTGAAGTATGTGTAATGATTCTCATCCTATTTAGATTTGGAGCAAACAAGAAATTCTTTTTTGGTGCGGTTCTGTAGAACAGCTCCATAATGTTAGTTATACAAAGTCTGGTGTGCCTGTACCACAACTCTGTTTCAAGTGATACCCTTTTCAGACAAGGTTGCGCACAGATTAAAATCATACTCAAGCATGAAAACACTGCAAAATCTGTTTTAATAATCAGCTTACTCACAAACTGAGTTGCCCAAATCCTTGTGCAAGCTTTAGTTTTTAGAGCAATTTGGTATTTCATTACAGCTGTCTTTAAACTGTATACTTACCGATTTTTGTAAGTTAACTTTAGGTGATTTTGCTAGTAAAATGCAAAGGATATGAACAGGGGGCATTATCCCTTCCTTTTTAAAGGTTACAAACCCAAGTATTAAGGAGGTATTTGATGAAATATTTCAAATCAATGAGAAAATACAGCTAAGCAGATATTTGTGTTTTGTAAAACGCCTCAGCGTTGCACTGTTGGAAGAGACCGAGAGCTACGCCAGTACTGAATCTAGTCTAATGGTCGAGGTAAAGTGAAGTGGTTAAAGGGTGAATAATAAATTACTCTCGCTTTTGTTCTTAATATAAGGTATTAATAATGTATTTGTGAGGGGGTTTTACTTGCTTTCTAGCCTGACTTCTCTGAGCAAATGACATTATTCTTACTTTTTCCCCAAATAGTTGATATTCTCCCACCCACATTAGGCTAGTTAGCTGAAATTATTAGTTTGTTTTTTAAAAGGCCTGGAAGTAGATATCTAGCTTCTCGTTCTAAGGTGAATATTTGAAGAGTCTTTCTTGCTCCAAATGTGTATAGTACAGAGCCATTTAGCATTGTAATGTCACAAAAAACATTTTTCAGTAACATTATTCTCAACCTTGGAAAGCCATTCAATGAAAACATTGAACATACTGATCTTTTTTTGCTGTAATTGAATTTATATTTGTTGCCCTCGTTACTAATGAGGGTTGTATTCTGCTAGGAACAATTTCATGAGTACAGGTTGTCTAATTCTGTCACTTTTAGTAACTGTACTAACAACAATTTCCACAAGAACGAGGCTTCTAAAGCATAGTAAATGACAGTATCCTGCACTGAGTATTGAAATGTTTCCTAAGTGTTCTTGATAGTGGATAAAGGCTCAAATATTTATGGAACTAACTCACTTTACTGAGGAATAAGAAGGGGCAAACATGAGTGCAAATTACTCTTCTCCTAGGAGGAGTATTGTGGGCAGTAATTTCATGGTTCTGAGCTTGCGGCTGTACGTGTCTGTCTGCTAAGTCAAACCTGCCAGTAAACAAGAAGATGCTAGAAAAGCTTCCTCTAAGATGAAAGATCAGTGGCATTTGTATGGTCATGGTAAGGGTTCCAGGAAATGGCAGAATTCCTGCTCAGCTCCAGGTAAAGAATGAGTGAAAAATCCCGAGATTCCCTGAGTGTGAGCATGGCTTCCTTTCCGTGTCATGTCAGATGGTGTTCCTATAACTTGAGCCCCTTATCCATTTCCTTCATCTAGTGCATTGGCAGCTTTTCACAGATAAGTAGGGTCTGGTTTGAAAATCGAGCTTGTAGTAATGTATTTAGAAAACAAGATTGAAATGTACTAGTCTTACCATGGTAATGATAAAAGGGTAAAATAAAACAATTTCAACATATGTAAGCAGAACGCAAGTTGAAATATGTTTCTGAAAATCTTTTCTGTGCTGCAGCCTCTGCAAACGCTATTAAGGAAAAACTAAATAATGAACGAAGGGTACTTTGGATAAAGCCATGTGAGGCTTGAATGGTGGTAGCCATTCTGAAAGCTGAAATCCTGGTTAGTGCGCTAAAATCAGCAAAAAGGCTTTAAATCCTCAAAACTTTCCTGTTTATCCACCCACAGATTTCTATTCCCGGTAAAGCCTGTTGTATAGCTGTCAAGGAGATATTCTCTCTAATTTGCTTTAAATGGGGAAAGAGGATCATCCAGTTATTAAAAATAGTTGAGCCAAAGAGTATGGATAAACTTTTGCTGACAAGAGAAGACTATTTCTTACAAATGCAGTTCTCTGATTTTTTTCACCTTTCTGCTAAATACAGCATTGACTGGGTCTGAAGGGTTGCTTGCTGTTTAGCTTCATATACTGAGATAAGTCTCTGATTCTCACAGATGTTAATCTGAAACGTGGTCAGATTTCACTTGTTGATGAGTTGGGATACTGTGATAAAGTTTCTAATAGCCAGGCAGTGCTTCTTGACCTCAAACCATATAATTTTCCATAGTTTGCGTAGCTTAATGTTAATTGTTTCCTGCTGTGTTGCAGCAATTTCTAATAATGGGAAATAGGAGCTCTGCATTTGGAAGATGAGGATTAGATTCCTGTCACTGCTGTGGATTCAAATAAGTCAGTTAAATTCTGTGTTTGTTGCCCAGTGAAGTGGAGGAATTCGTCATCTCTGAGTATTTGTGATCGGCATGAGTACCTGTTGCTGTGTAGCTCTCTCCAGTGTGGAAGTATGTTACAAGATGAAATTTTTGCAGTCATACAGAATCTTCTGTTTGATAATGCTGCTGTGAACTTTTGTCATACTAAAAAGTAGACTAGAACTTTTTCTTTTTAGAGGCTTGGGCACTGAGGAGTTGCTTTTCAGTTTCAATTTTGAATTTGAAATGATCAGTTGGTAGTGCCTGCAGTAAAGTAAAGCCTTTTTTACGTCAGCCACTTTCAAGTTATTTATTCCCTTTGTGCCTATGGTGCAAAACTGAATGTGAAACTGTCATCAGGAATGGCTAAAAACAAGATTAAAAACAACCTGCAGTATTTTTGGAAATGCCTCTAGGATTGCAGACATTTTAATGTAAAATGTGGTAAAACTGAGAGATTTGTTTAATAAGCCAAAAAATGAACTGACCTGCTGATAGACTGTTTTCTTGAAAACATTTTCTGTACAAGAACTTGATTCTAGCACTTTAGTTGACAGCATTTCAACTGTTTCTTTTATTGTAATACTGCAGGAAAATGAGATGTTTGGATCATTGATGTTTCTAATATTTTTTAACATTCTGCTATTTTTGCATACTTTGTAAGTATCTGTCTCTTTCATACTAACCTTGAATGAGGTAATAGACTCAGTTTTATAATAGCATTTCCCTTTGTTAAAGGATTGTGTGGCACGAAACTGAACATTGGAAAATGCTAGTGATGGGATGTGGTGTAGAAGTCTCTTGTACTCTACGTGCATGGTGTCGTCTGACTGTTGTACATTCTAGATCCCATAGTTCTTGACCCATTTGTCCTTCACAAAGAAACATATAAAAGTTATCCTGGATGTCAAGTGGTGTTTTAACTCCTGGCAGCTGCAGCTATGCTTTGTACTAGCTCAGTTTGCTTGCACCAAAATGACAGGGCTGCTGTTAAGTTCTTGCTCTTCTTCTTCTGACTTCCTTTTCCCCCTCTGCTGGGCGGCTGTCGTACTGCACTCACCTCTGTCTATAATACACCTTCATTTTAGAGTTGTATCTGTCGTTGCTTTCTAGCAGTTTTCCTCCTTGTCTTGGAAAGCAATGTTAATTTTAGTAGTTGGAACCTATGTACAAGTCAGTACCTCTGCAGAGATCATCCAGGCTCCAGGGAGGGATCTTTTCTGTAGTCTTTTCCATCCAGTGGAGAGCTTATTTTTCCAAAACCTCTGACACTTGTACAGTGGAGAAGGTTTTACTTGTTACAAGGCTGCCCAGACTGGACATTGAAATTCAAGCTCTCAAAAAATGATTTTTAAGAACAGGAGCATCTCTGCCTAAAAGAGGATGGGAATATATTATTGCCTGGAAATAGTGCAGCAGTATGTTGAGACAAGACATAAATAAAATATTATTTGAAATGGGCTGACTTTTTTCCTCAACTGATTAATCTTCAACTTGTTCCGCTGTCAGTTCCAGACTGTCATTTCTGAGAGAGGTTATTTTTTATGCATTGAAAGAACAAATATGCATGTACAGTACTATTGAGCTGCTCTTTTGACTTTATGACCAAGCTGCCAATTAGTATTGTCCTGTCTGATCTCTACAAGCTGCCTTGTTTTGGTCCAAAGCAGAGAAAAAAACCTGTAAACACAACATATTTTTCATAGTATATTATTTTTGCCTTTCTTAGTGGGACTACGTGAAGACTCAGAGTAACCTTTTAAGAAGTCATTCAGACTGAACATCCTGCATTTCCTTGCCAGCTCTTTCATTGTGGATGAGAAAATGCTTGTACTAAAAATACAGATTTCTCAAACCAACATGCACTTCTGCATATTTGATTCTTCTGAAGCCAAAAATACTTTTTTCCAGCTTTTCAGGATATATAGGTCAATGTTAGAAGAAATTTAACACTCTCATTTCTTCTGTGCTGATTCCATGTTGGATGAAAGTGGTCAAAATGTCATTAGCAGGCAGCGTTCTACAGAACTGAATCAAATTGTCCCGTTCTTCTTTCATCCTTCTGGTATCTGTGCTAGTGAGGTGGTGAACTGCAGCAAAGCATCATTTTATCTTGTCAAGATTTTCTACAAGATGACTAAAACTGCTTGAAGATTATACTGGTTCAATGAAAATATATTGGAGAAACGTAGGAAACTTGTCTGAAACAGTTTTCATATTTTCATTTTATCTTCAGCAAAAATGAATGCATATGCTTTATTCATGAGCTTTAGTGACTCAGTGCATTACATAGTCTGTATAATATTTTATACTTCTTAATTTATGGATGCGAGATACAGGGTTTGGTTTTAGCAATTTCTAACAAGACCAAATCCTGGAAAGTTAGATTTTTAGCTTCTCAGAAAACTCAATACAAGTATATTGTATTATCTCAAAAACAAAGATGAGTTGTAAAATTTAAGAGTAGGGGAAAATTTAACATTTATAATTCAGCCAGCTGGTCACTTTATTCTATAAATTTCTGTTCTTTATTGCTTCTGGATATTTGGCATTTTGAGTAACTTGCTCATTGCTCAGGAGTGTTTGGAAAATTACTGTATGGATGAAAAAACTACTGTGTGGATGAAAATCCACATCATGCATGATAAACTGCTGTGACAAAGATTTAACTTTCATTTATATGCTTCATTACTTCAAATATTTTAATGGAAGACATGAAGTTTAGTGGTAATTCCAGTGTTGCCATGTAGTGTCAGTGTTGAGTGATAATATGTAGGCAGTGAATAATAAAGGAGCATGTATTGCTTGAAAGATAACATTATTAAAGCCATGACTTTTGACCTACAATTAACTCAATGTCACTGTCAGTATACATTGTAATTTGAACTAAAGTTTAATTTTGAAGCTTGTTTAAGGAAAAGTTGTGTGTTCTAGGGTATTGTCAATGGTTCTGTAGGGCAGCCTGTGCCACCATGACTAGGGTCTCTGAGTGTCAGTATGCAGGGTAGAATTGTTTTGGTAGTAACACTCTTAAGTGCTGGTAGAGATCGTGTCCAACAACGCAATTGATTTTATGGATGGATATTACACAGTCATTATTTTATTCTTGGTCTAAATAAGATGCACGCTGACTGAACAATGTTTTCTACTCTTGATCAGAGGCGTGCACAAAAGTAGGAAACTTCTGTGCTAATGAGAATTTGTAATCCCTTTGGAACACAACTGTTTTTGTTCTTACTCTTCCTAAAACATGCCCCCTGCCCGCCCCCCCTGGCCTTTCCTACTGCAGTTCTCACTTCTTGATTTCATATAGTGCAAGGTCCACAGTGACAGTACAGAGATTTGAGTCATCTGTGGCTTCCAGATTTCTGACTCTGAGGTTAAACAGTATCAAGGGAATTAGACTGAAATAGTATCTAAAAGGTTATTTAGGAATTCAGGAAGATAATATTGCATAGGTTCTTTTTGAAAGGGTTCAGGGCTTGTCGCTTGCTTTTTTTGCAATTAAAGATAAAATATTAAAATGTTTTGGATAAGAGCATAGATTCTTCAGTCTCAATGCCATACGAGTTCCACACAGTGAGTCGCCTAACTAGGCAGACTGCACATTACCAATGTAGTGATTTTGTTTCTGGAGGTGTTGTCAGAGTGTTTCCAGGCATCTGAGGCTAAAGTTCTGCGGTCATTCGGCTTTGATGTGGCTAAACCAATGGGTTATGTTGTAGAAGATGACTACTCTTATTCCATAATCTTACTGGAATTTGCTACAAGTTTTTTTTTGCTTCAGCCTTATCAGTGCTCCATGTTGTCACTAGTTTTGACACCAAATAAAAATAGAATAAGCTTCACCAGTAATGGCATAATCACAGTTTATTTAGTCTTATCCTAACCCTGATAAATGCTATTGCATGCAATTTAGCCATAGTTACAGCATTGCTGCCGTAGAAATGCCCTTTATGTTTCTGGGAAACAGAAATGAGGGGGTGATAGATAAATGGGGGGAAAGCTGTGCTGGTGGCTGTAGAAACTTGTTCAGGCCAAGCTGGTGTCCTTGTCCAGACTAGGAAAGAAAGCTTTCATGGATATTAAAGGGAACCAACTACTGTGAATTGTTGCAGTGGGGGAGACCGAAGCAGTACTTTGAGGGGGGGAGAGGATTGGGGGGGTGGGAAGTGGTCTGAGGCTGGGAGGTAGATCTCCTACTAGCTTGTCTTTTACTGTGCTCAAAGGCAATGATAAGGAGGGTTGTTTTGTCATTCTGATCCAAAAATGTTTCCTTACATATAGTTCTGACCTTCCAATCGTATGCTTATTTTTCTTCCATGTTTGCTAACTGCAGTGTAGAATAGGGCAGTACAGTATTTATTGGTACTGTAGTCGTCTTTGTTTAGATGCTGTCTTGGGCAAGGTTATGTGATAGCTTAGGGAAGCTTGCACATTTGAGCTATGATACTGATGATTAAATGGGAGACTTCCTTGTCTCAAGTTCAGACAGCTTTCCAGAGAACAAGTGTATAACTGCTTACTTAAAAAAAAAAAAATACATAGTCACATTGTCCAAGATGGGTTTTATAGCTAAATAGAACTAAACTGATGCTATTTAAAATGTTTAAAATTTAACGGGGTAAGTGTTGAGCCATGGATTCTGTTAAGTGAAAGTAACAAACAACTGAAACAGAACACACTACCCTTTCTCTGGTAACACAGCAGTGCAGTTTCACCTCAGCAGACTGATACTGCCCTGTTATCTTCTCATTCTGTATTTCAGTGGGATTTAGTCAGGCTCTTAAAATTACACTAGGGATATTGTTATTTTGATAACTGACTTCTGACTCCTTCTGACAGTGCGAGGATCAAAACCAGGTAAAAATGTCCAACTTCAAGAGAATGAAATTAGAGGACTGTGCTTGAAATCCAGAGAAATCTTTCTGAGTCAGCCTATTCTACTAGAACTTGAAGCTCCACTGAAAATATGTGGTGAGTACTGTGATTTTGATTTGATGCTTGAGGGGGAGTGTCAGGTAGATGCAGACCTTAGGCAGAGAACAAATGCCAGACGCTACTTTCACTTATTAACAGTGGAACTAAAAAATGATTGTAGCAAAAGGCAAAATAAAACCCTGCTGGATGCTTAGGGCGGAGGAGTGGGGAGTAACAAACATGGGAATTGGAGTGGGGACCAAAATAATCCAAACCCAAAAAATAACTGATCCGGTTTCACCAGGTCTCTTGGGGAAGGGATTCACCTGAAGTTTTAGAAAGGAGTTTTTGTGTCAATGAAATAATGTTTGGCCCAGTCATGACTGAACAAGGGGAAACAAAGGAGAACTACAGTAGTTTATTGTAGCTGCTATTCAGAGTTGAATAGTGGTTTGACAATATTTTAAAATCCTGCTGGAAACTTAAATTTCTGTACTGTTTCTTGGAATTATTTTCTAGTTTGGTATCACCATACTTGTACACAGTGGTGCTCATTTTGCACACGTACATATCTAGTTACGCTAAAAGAATGAAGAATGTCAAAATAGAAGCCTCAATAAATGCACTTTAGAAAGCTTCCAGCAAACAGTATTTTATCCTACTCTAACACTGAGGATTTGCTTCAAATTGAAGTAGCTTATTCAATATTTATAACATTGGTAGTCTAAAACCATGAGGTAGTGTTCTGCTTGTCAGAAACAAAACCATGATTTGAACCAAAGGCAGAAATACAGATTTCATTTTCAATACAACTTCACTGCTAGAATTTGAATTACTGAGTGTTTCTAGAAAACAACAGAGATGGTACAAAGGAAAGCAAATTCCCCAAGTGGTCAGTTTTCCATCAATATTACTAATGCTGTGTGGAAATACCAAGAATGAGGTAAAGGTTCCTGATCTCGCAGCCACTAGTCAAGTAAAGGATTTAACTGGATGTCAGGTTTTCATTTGAACACGCAGTTGGTTTCTTGGAATCTTGATTTTATTTTACATGCGTGAGAATAATTTTAAATACCCTCCTACTTCATCTTAGTGCAGTTAACCATTGCATTAGATAGATGTCAAACTTGAGAATGTGATAATTTTATATACATTAAGATAAATGGTAGTTTTTAAGTATTTGTAGGCAGTATCTAACTGCAAGCTGTTTTCTTTCTGAGGTGTCATTCATTTGTTCTTTCTCTAAATCAATCAAAGAATGTAGCAAAGGGTCACTTACATGTCATTTCTGAATACTCTTTACAGGTGACATCCATGGACAGTACTATGACTTGCTTCGACTCTTTGAATATGGAGGTTTTCCACCAGAAAGCAACTACCTGTTCCTTGGTGATTATGTTGACAGAGGAAAACAATCTTTAGAAACAATTTGTCTTCTATTGGCCTACAAAATTAAATACCCAGAGAATTTTTTCCTCCTCAGAGGGAACCATGAATGTGCCAGCATCAATAGAATTTATGGGTTTTACGATGAATGTAAGTAATACAGATGTGTGCATCCTTGGCTTGGGAAAGCAGGGTAGAAGGTGCTAGTGTTGCGGTGTTAGATGATTCTTTCCTAACTTGCAGTTCCCTGTGTGCACTTCAGGGGGGCCTTTGGCATACTTCAGGAAGGGAAATGTGCCCTTTCCCTGATCGTATTGGAGTCTGATCCTCACAGTACAAAGCAGCATGCAAGCGGGTAATTTTATTTATTGGCCGCTATATTAACCAACAGTTCTCACTGGTATATATTGTTAAAGTTCTTAAGATAAGGTCGTCTAATGAGAGAATTTTACTTGAGTTGTTTTACAAAAGTTCACCTCTGTTTCTTTCATCTGAGGGATGATGATGTATACTTGTGTTATAACTTAACTTGGAGAATGGACTGGTCTTTATTGTGGTTATGTTACAGTGCTTGCAATCTAATTCATATTAAGACCTGTAACTTTGTAATGTTTGGGGGAAAAAAAAGCCTTCGTCCTTCTCTGGATGCAGTCCTGCTGTATTGTGTGCTGTTACTTTGGCCAAAACCAGTATTTCCTTTCATAAATGGGGCAAAGCGTGCGTGAAGCCTTCAGTGTGATGCGTGCTTGGATTGAACACCAGATACTTGCTCTTTCAGTAGGTGGCTTCAGCTGCAGAAGTTGTTGCTTGAACCAGTGCGTCAGCCTTTCAGCGAAGAAATGTGCTTGTATTTATTTGGCATCATGAGCACTCCTTTTGAAGAAATGCTATGTTGCCATGCAGTTAGTGTACCAGCTCTGTCACCACAGAGTGCATTAAGGTCTATTGTGACGGAGACTATATGTAGACCTTACCCTAACATAACAAGTAATTTTGCTGGGAAGTAGAAGTGTATGTTCATGTTTCAAAGGATTTGACTTAGTAAATCCAGATAATGTAGAGGAGGTAAAACTGTTAAAGTAATTTTGCGCTGAAGCATTCTCACAACTTGAGTTGTGGGACATACTTGGCTTCTAGCTTACAAGATGTACTCTCCATGTCTTGTTCTCCTTCAGCGAGGACACAAAGTTGTGTGGTATTTCAGAGTTGACTCCTCAGAGATTAATCACAGGCTTAGTCATATATCACAAATATGTTCAGGGTTCATATCTGTTGGGAGAGTCCCTTTGAAAGTAAAACTGTAGCAGTTTCATTTTTCAGTCCTGTTGCTTTGCCTAGAGAGACTTTATGTGGTAAAGCACTAGCAGAAGTTTAAAGAAAATCTGCTTTCCAAGAATTGCTGTCTTCCCCTGAAGAAAACAGCAAATGGCAAGATTTTCTGAAATGGATCAAATTCTCCAAGGGATAATTTTCCAAAGCAAAGTTGGGACTGGAGAGGCTGGCCGCCAACAGTGGAATGTCATTCTATTGAACAGACTTGTGCTGTCCTCAGAGCCGCTTCGGAGTGCTCTGCTGCGCTGAAAAAGACTTTTGCAACTTTCTTATAAGCAATAGAGTATGTCAGTCGGTATCCGAGAAGATAAATTGGGTATAGGCTTTAATGCTAACTTTTTGCAAGTCTTGGTAAACTTAAGGTGGCCGTGTTAGGTTAGATGTAGTTGTGTTGGAAAAGCATATTGACTGCTTTGTCTCCAAAATGTCTTCTAGGTAAGAGAAGATACAATATTAAGCTGTGGAAAACCTTCACAGACTGTTTTAACTGTTTACCAATTGCAGCTATTGTGGATGAGAAAATATTCTGCTGTCATGGGGGTAAGCAACAGTTCCTTAGTTGATATTTGAGAAACTGTAATCCTCTAGTATCAGTCATGGCAATTTCATGTTTACGTTGCTGAAGCTTCAAAACTTTAGGGGTTTTTCTCTACCTTGGTTCATGTATGAGGTAGGGTTGAGCTTGATTAGTGTCAGTTTTGTGAATCATTGAGCTGATAGTTTTGTAGCTTCAGACACAATGATCTGCTTTTCCTTTTATACCAAAAGGCATATTTAATAGCCTCCCCTTTCGAATAAAGAGTCTGTGTAGGGTTTTTTAAGACTTGTATGACTAGGAGTTTTATGTACATTCTGAAAACATATGTTTTCATAGAATCATAGAATGGTTTGGGTTGGAAAGCACCTTCTAAAGATTGTTTAGTAGAAGGGGCAGGGACATCTTTCACTAGATCAGGTTGTTCAAAGCCCTGTCCAACCTGACAGGTTTGCTGCTTCATTTGTAGAAATTGGCTCTGTTATGCTATGTGATCCTTCCTTCATGCAGCTTTTCAAAGTAATAAAATACATACTGCACCTGGAATGTTTTATCACTTGCAAGTAATTACAGTTGCCCAGAGAGACATACCAGTGAAAAATGGTATGAGGTCTTTTTGATACGGTATTTCATCTTACTAGGCCTGATCGTTAAAATAAACGTAACACTCTGATTTCTAGTACTAATGCCTCTTTTACTTAACAGCTCTTTTAACAGACACTTTCAAAATATTACAGTGAGATTTTTATAATCCTGTAAGATATGGAAATGGCTTTGCTTATCTTGCTCCCAGTAAATCTTCTAGAAAGTGACTTTTCTGTTACAAAAGCTTTAAAACAAATGCTGGATTAAAAAAATGTCAGTTAACATCGTCATTGAACTACGTAAAATTGCAACGGTGAATCAGTTTGAATACAAGTTACTTTTGTCTTGAGTTAATACCTCAGTCTTGCAGAGCAAATCTGGACTAAAATGTGAACTGCATGTGTCTTAACTCGGAACAGGCCTGTCACCAGACCTTCAGTCAATGGAACAGATAAGACGAATTATGCGCCCCACTGATGTACCAGATCAAGGTCTACTTTGTGATCTCCTGTGGTCTGATCCTGACAAGGATGTCTTAGGATGGGGTGAAAATGACAGAGGAGTGTCCTTCACATTTGGTGCTGAAGTGGTTGCTAAGTTTCTCCATAAACATGATTTGGATCTCATATGTAGAGCTCATCAGGTATTTTAATTTTGTACATTAAACCATAGAGTAGTCTTGGTTCAGAGGGACCTGAGGTGGTCATCTGGTTGAACCCTACACATGTGTACTGAACACAGGACAAACCTGTGTAAGCCCCAGTTGCTGAGGATCTTGTCCAGCCAAGTTTTAAATATCTGCAAGGATTGAGATTCCCCTGTTGCTGAACAACTTGTCCCAGTGTTTAACAATCCTTGTAACGAGCATTTTTTTTCTTAATACATCTAAACTGCGGCTCTGATTCCTGAACAAGATTGTCTTGAACCTAGTGGAGTCCTGTTTTTCTCATTGCTAATGGACTCTGCTGAACTGGATCCTGTGATGTTCTTCCTGTTTTGGTGTAAAAGTTTGGAACTTATGCTCCTTAGATGTAGCCAATTTTTCAGCTGCTGGCGCTGTTTAAGCTGCTTTGCATCTTGGCAGGAAGTTGTCCAGTCTAATATTTCTGCTTTTCTCTCTAAAGGTTGTTGAAGATGGATATGAGTTTTTTGCAAAAAGGCAATTGGTAACTCTCTTTTCTGCCCCAAATTACTGTGGAGAATTTGATAATGCAGGTGCCATGATGAGTGTGGATGAAACTCTAATGTGCTCTTTTCAGGTATGGTATCTGAGATTTTACCTCCTATTGGTGTAGTCACGCTTTAAATTTTCTCTGTTTTGAATTGATACTTTACTGTTACAAAACCAGAATGCTTGTTTCAAGTAGATCTTCACAGATCTCGCATGTAGGCAGGGCTGTGTTTGTACTCATGTCTTCAAAAATGTGATAAGCCCTTGCTGCTGTGAGTAGATGAACCGTTTTACCCTGGAATTAAATCATCCAGGCAAAGTTACCAGCTGTTAGCCCGCTTCCATTGGCATGGGCTCTCCGATCAGCTGCTCTAAGCCCTGTCAGAGCTCTGAGTAGGAAACGCATCTATTTCTTGGCACATTTATGACTAGTCCAGACAACCTGTCCAGTGCCTTTACTAGTGAGTTAATTGATTGTAAGAAAGCTAAAACTTCTTGCTAAATGACTGAACTGTCTTTCCAGATTTTGAAACCTGCAGAGAAAAAGAAGCCCAATTCCAGCAGACCCGTAACACCTCCCAGGGGTATGATCACAAAACAAGCAAAGAAATAGTCACTTTGGCACTGCCTTGTTGGGACTTGTATTATAGTATATAACCTCCATTTTTAAAACTGTAATGTGTACTGTTCAGCTTGCTCAAAATAGGTAATGTGTTTGTGGTTTTCCTTTTGATTTGATGAATGGCATTTGCTGGTTGTAACAGCAAATGAAAGACTTTTCTCCCTCCCAGGAAAAGAGTTTTAAACTTTCCTTTCGTTGGTGTTACAGCTGTACACTCCACAGCATCTTATCCTGTCATTATGGGTAATTGTACAACTGACTTCCTGAATCTGTACAATGAGTAGTGTAAATGCTTGTTTTCTTCTTTAGGATCTAAAGAGGGCACTAGTGTGCTGTGAGAGTAGAAATTTGTTACTGTCAGAAATTACATACTGTTTATACAAACCACTGTGAACTTTTTTTACGTTAAAATTTGTTTTAAAGGGATTGCTTTTCTTTTAATGTCTCGTCACGTACACGTTAGTTTTATTGCTGTCAACATTAGAAATAACCTTCAACTTTTCCAGCATCGCTGGTATGATGTATATTTAATTCAGACACACATCCCTCTCCGTATACTTCAAATGACAATTAAAGCCATTATTTTAAGTGTTTGTGTCTCTTTCCTGAAGCCAAAGTTCGCTTAGAAAACTGTTTGTACACGAGCCACCACACTGAGTTGGCAGGGCTTTCCATTCACGCCTTCCTCTTGGAGATAAAAGGAAGTCCTGACTTGAAATAGCAAGTAGAAATGCTGCGCTGTTTACTCTATTCATGGTAAAAGTAAACACATTTTTGTACAGTTTCCGTATGTTCGGTCAAGTGGACCGTTTTGCAGTGGCGTCAGTCCTGGGGCAGCCAGTGCCAGAAAGCTGGAAGTTACGGAAATGGTTCTCGATCTGCCCGAAAGGTTTTGTGCATTTTAGCCTAAAGACTTTGTTCTACAAAGCAGCCTAGAAAATAGCGTGATAAGCCAACCAGAGGTGTTGATCTTGATCACCGGTTTATATAAATCTCTCACAGAATCTTGTTTTTTAAAAACTGTTAATCTTTTTTGAACAGAGAACAGTGTACAATACCATGTAGTGAAAATCACTTATTAAATGAAGAAATTGTTAAATCTTCTCAGTGTCAGTTTATCACAACGTATACACTACTGCTATCAGAGGACCTGACTTAGATAAATAAATTGTTCTGGAAACCCACGAGTTCTTGGTTTGGATTTGTCTAAGCTGCAAGCACCAGAGGTGCGTTTTGAAACAGGAGTGTTGGATGTGGATCCGGCTGTGGAGCGTTAAAGCATATACTGCCCTTAAATACAGGCACCCTCCCACCAGAGGGGGTGGGCGTAGGCGTGGAGCTCCCAGAGCGCTTCGTGCGTTGCTGAGGATCTGCAGGGCTGTCTTGCAGGCCGGTCGGAACGCTGCGGGTCAGCAGCTGACGGCACTGGTATCTGAACTTCTGCTTTTCACAGCCCTGTGGTCGGGGTGGCCGTGGGCCGAGGCTGCCCAGCAGCAGCGCTTCCCAGAGCTACACATGCGTGGGAGGACACGCTCGGCTCGTGTTTATTGTTCTGTGTTTTGAGTGGGGTTTGCCTTGCATAAAAGTACTGCTTTGTTGGGACCGTGGACTTAAGAGGGTTGTAGCTGAGAACAAGACCAATTTCCTCTGGTTCTTAATTAAAGAACTGTAAATTCTTGGTGAAGAAGGAAAGTTCAGTAACCTTTACTGCTGCTGTCTGTTCCGTTAGCAAGGCTTGGTGTGCACCAGCTGAAGTAGGTTGCATTGAAGGCGATGGACGAGGTGTGACGCCAGCTCTGGGCAGTTGGCTCTCCTGCCCTGGACAGGTCTATATTCCTTCAGCCGCCACTCTCGTGCCTTGTGGAAAATCCTGCATGGTTTTTAGAAGTCGAACGAGGTGGCTTGCTCGGTACCGCCAGCCTGTTCTGAAGCGGCTGCAGTGATGAACTTGTGCTTGGTGGAGTCTGCAGCGGAAGGAGGAGTCCCTGTCGCTGCAATGCCCAGCTCAGATAAACACCGGCTCTGTTCTGGCGTTCTCCTTGGCACACAAGTTTCCCTCTGCTTCTGGAGTGAGCGGAGCTTTTTTGACAAGGAGGCGTTTTCTGGGCAGTCCTCAGCCATTGATTTTGGGTTTTAATGTATTTCTCTGCCAAATCAAAGAGCCTTTTTCTTACTCTGAAGACTACTTCCCCCCCCCTCCCTCTAAAGCTAATTAAACCACTTCTTGGTAACTTCTGATGAGCTCATTAGATTAGGGTCAGAGATTGCCTGTTTGTTAAAGGCTTTCTCGCAAACTTACTTTCACTCTTTAAATCACATTTGTGGTTTTCTTTATAGCTCTATAATTTTTCTCCCTCCTTGTAAAATAGTCACTTGCGTGTCTTTTATTGATCTAGTGAATAACAGAGCACACGTGGAACCAGTTTTTATTTGACTCGTATCTAAAGGAATGCATTAACCTGTCTCTGCAACCATTCTGCATGTCAGTGTGTCACACCTTTTCCCTCTGTGACTTGTTTTTTCTCCTCAAATGCAGTTTTAGTGACACACGTGCCTATTCTGGGCTGCGTTTTCTGCTTGGCTGCATTCCCCTGGGCTGGTTCACGTACCTCGGGCTCCCCAGCTGCTCGGGGTGAGGGAAGTCCCAGGGCCCCATGGTGGAGGTGGAAAGGTTCCTGTTCCACCGCAGAGGCGGGAAGGAAAGACGACCTGCTGATCTCGCTACGGGTTGTGACCAAAACTTCCATGGCACCATGCCCATTCATTGGGGTTGGGTTTTTTGATCAGTGGAGGGAGTGAAGGAGCAGCAGATGCCGATTTCCTATTGTTTTTCCCGAACAATACTTGTAGGAACATCCGGTTTACGCACGGAATGGACAGAACAGCACGAGCCTCCCGAGGCCCTTCTCCCCGCAGCCCGTCCCTGCTGGCCCGAAGCTTTGTAGAAGGGCACACTGTAGCAGGGGGGGGAACCTCTAGAAGATCCTCACAAGGATCACTGGAGATCTCCACAAAAGGTAGCAGGAAAGTTGTGATAAACCCAAGTTCTCTTCAGTCCTCGTCTTGTGCCTTTTGCAATACACCACAGTCTAACTTCAATGTGTTACTCCGGAGAGGAGTGGTGAGATCTGAGGCACTATCTGTTGATCTGGATGTTACTCTAGGTAGTGGTGTGTTTCTCTTTAGTTTCTCTGAAATGAAGTGAGTCCTCTGCCATCTAGCTGTCCAAAGGCTATTTTTCAGCACAGGTGATCCTTGATTGTTCTTGGTTTGCATTAGGATGTGTCAGTGCTATTGTGGCTTTCAGTCTTGAGTTGTTTGGTGAACCTACGGTACTTTAAAACCGGCATCAAAACATTAATTTTGCTTGCAGTATGAGACCTGATCCCCAACAGTGCCCGGGTCTCCATGGGCCGATACAGGAGTTTCAGGCACACGAGTCCCTGATGTGTACGATGTACTTTAGACCCAAGCTTAACCTCTGAACGGTATTAATTGTTGAATGAGAACTGGATCTAGAAAAGAACGTTCGGGGGTGCAGCAGCATCAGGCCCCTGTGCATTGCGAAGCATCGGAATGCCCACACCAAAGCGCCTGGGCCACGGCGGGGCGTTGGAGGGGGTGAGGAGCGATGCGGGGTGCTCGAGGTGGGCCGAGCTACCCGCGCGCTGCCCCGTAGGCCCCCGAGGTGCCCCATAAAGCAGTTCTTATTCAAAGTTGTGGCTTGCAAGGTATGACACAAAGTGTGCGCTCCTCAGGGATTTGGGGCGGCTGTTGAGTTCCTGAGGCCGAGCTCTTTCCAAGCAGTCAGGTTTTCTACCCCTCCCACTTCTGTAGGAAAGAGGGGCTTGAGCCTCGGGGGTTTCAGTGTTAGAAAACATCTTTCTGGTCTCTTGTTTTCATGGGCATTTGTGTTTTAAGTTAAAAAAGCTCTTTTTCTTTGTAAGATG
>NW_009224533.1:5298-6122 GCF_000690835.1 Fulmarus glacialis | reverse complement strand
GAAATTTCAATACAGTAAACATCCTGAGGGCAAGGAGAAAGTGTCCCTGCAAACCCCTCTGCACTCCTCCAGTCCTCTGCTCAGCAAACAAGGTATCATCAGCAAGCTTACTGTGGGAAAGCCAGCCTGGCTCCAAAACACACAGCAGTAGCAAGGCAGAGTGGCCGCACAGCGCCTGGTGCCCAGCAGTAGGGCTGCCTCAAGCTGTGCTTCATTTCTTGTTTCAGCTGAATATCTCTGTAGTTTTTATTACACGGTTTGTGCCTGGTGCTTAGTGAGATGGGGAAAGGGGAGCTCGGGGTGCAGACAGCTGGAAGGCTGGTTACCACCCAACCTGGGGCTGTAAAGGGCTCACATTCATCTGTGATCTTTGCAGTGGCAAATAATTGCCCCTAACTCTATACCCCTGCTTCTGCACTGAGGCTCTTTTTTTTCATCATTGGGGTATGCAGGTTTTGATGTTCACAGCCCTGGGTCTCTGCAGTCCAAGGAAGTTGAAAGAACCTTTGCTCTAGTCTGCGCCCTGGGACTCTGACTCCCTGAGAGCCTGAGAAGTCTTGGTACTCCAGCTCTGCCTTGGAGCTCTCAGAGCAAATCTTGATTCCTTGCAGTTAGGCGTACCTGATTTTGCAGGCTCAGCTAGTGCAAGCAGCTTGGAAATGGCTCACTTTTCTGGAGTCTTGCTAACCTGAGAGGTTCTGTGTCCTGCAGTCGCTTGGGGAGTAATATTTTGGGGGGGTGAACTGTTTGTCTTGCTTTTCATTAGGAAAGGTAATGCAGCCAAAACTGAGCTGTGTCTGGGACTTAGGAGAGTGGTATTGTTT
>NW_009224533.1:1156-5267 GCF_000690835.1 Fulmarus glacialis | reverse complement strand
CCTGCCCTGCTGAGGGACCAGCTTTGCTGAGTGCAGTTAAGCCTCCTGTGAGGAGTGTGCTTTTCCAACAGCGCAGATGGGTGTGCCACTCCCCTCCCTTCTCCCTTCTCCTGAACGGTCGTCTTGTTGCCAGGAGCCAGGATGTCTGAATGCCTGGCTGGGCCTTTCCCAGCCTGGCCTCCCAGGGGAGCAGTCTGTACCTGCCCTTCCTCTGCACCTTGCCAGGAGCAGAGGCTGCTGCCAGCTTCTGGCTGCTTGCCCAGTGAAAAGTAGCAGAATTGACCATGCGATTGTTAATGAAAATCACAAGCAGGAGGATGCAGCCAAGCCCTGTAATTGCACTAATTGGAGCCATCGTTATGAACGTGCTAAGAGCCACTCTCCTGGCCTCAGCCTAGTAATTCTTCTAACTTCATGTTTCAGCACCTCCTCCACCACCCTGCACAAGGCAGACCCACCTGCCATGTGGACATAATTCACTGTATAAAGGGAGCTGGAAGGTCTTATGTCCTGTCCCTTGTCCTGTGGAGCTGCTGCTTTGTTTCTAGATGTTGAAGGTCTTCAGTGGAACTCCTGAGGGAGAATGAGGTGGGGCTGGTGCCAGATGTTGGAGACTGTGTGCTGCACAGCACTTTGTTTGCAGCCTTGAATTCTCCCTCTGTGTCAGAAGACAAGATGGATCAGCCTTGGCCAAGCAGGAGCTTCCTGGACTCTGAAAGTATGGGAGTGGGGAAGCAAGTGTTCAGCTGTCTTGAATGGCAAGGTCTAGGGGGGGCAGCAAAGCGTGTGTTGGGAAGGGACCATGTAGCTGATGCAGACAGCTTCCATTTTGCCTCATCCTGCCCTGTGAATTTGGAGCTAAGAGACTCTTTCTCCTATGTTGAGTTAGAGATCACAGGATAATTCAGGTGGGAAGGGACCTTAGCAGTTCTCTATGCAGGCAGGGTCAACTGAGATCAGACCAGGTTGCTCAGGGCTTCATCCAGGCAGATTCTGAAAACCTCCAAGGTGGGAGATTGCATAGCCTCTCTGGACCCCTGCTTTAATGCTTGGCAGTCCTCATGAGGAACAGGTTTTACCTTATCTAGTTTGAGCATGTCTTTATAGTTATGCCCATTGTCTCTCATCCTCCCCCTGAGCACCACTGATAAAAGCCTGGCTCTGTCTTCTCAGACAACTTCCTTGTAGGTACTGACAGATTGCTATGAGGTCCCCCCAAAACCACCTCTTCTCCAAGCTGAACAAGCCTCCCTCCCTCTGCCTTTCCTTGCAGGGCAAGTGCTTCAAGCCCTGAGTACCTTGGTGGTTCTTTACTGAACTCCCACTGATTTGTCCATGTCATTCCTGTATCGGGGGCAGAAACTGCATGCAGCATTACTTCATGGGGACTAACAAGTACTGGTATAAAGGGATAGTCACTTCACTTGATCTACTGGTTGTGTTCCTCTAATACAGTGTAGGATGCTGCTAGCTGCCTTTACTGCCAGTGCACACAACGTTCAATGTGCTGTCTACCCAGATACCCAGGTTCTTTTCAGATGAGGAGTGGGAGAGCTGAGGGTGATCCTGGAGGCACTTGGGCAGAGCCCTAGGGTGCCCCAATGCATGTTTCAGCCTACTGCCTTGGCAGAGACACTGCAGGCGTGTTTGCCCCAGAGGGAGGAACTGCAGCCTGCTCGTGAATCTTCAGTGGTACCATCCAAGCCCCAGGTGCTGGAGTTTGGTATCCACAGAGAATCTCAGCTTTGAGGTGGGTCAGGAATGAAGATCCTGGGCTCTAGAAACCAGGTTGTGGAGAAAAACAGGGACTGGAGATCCCAATGATCTTAAAGGCTCTAAGCCCCCTAGAGAGGAAGGAAAACAGGCATGGTTTTAGAAAGTTCATGTGGTTTTGGAGAATCTGACTTGCAATTTTTGGTAAGTTAGGGCTGGTGACGTTGGAGCCAGGACTGAAACAGGAGGGCTTGGCTGCAAGACCATACAGCGCACTGCTCTGTCACTGTGGTAGCAGGGCTGATGGTTTGTTGTCCAGACTGTGAGACAGGCGCAGGCTAGTCTTGCTAGTAAGCTCTGCAGGCAGGGACTACTGCCAAGTTTTGGGTTATGCACAGCAGGTCCTGAACCTCTTCTTGGCCTCTGTATCTACCTCCTCTGTGGAGACAGATACTGCTCCTGCCCAGCACTCTCTGCCAGAGTAATTTCCTGCGGGAGAATGAATCCTGCAAACCCAACATAGCTTCTGCCGTGGGACACAGGTCTTTGGCTTCCTTCTGATGCTGCTAAAGTTCTCTCCACATGCCCTGTCTTTCCCTGGGCACTTGTCCTTAACCTGCCTCCCTCAGTGGTCACAGCGTCTGACCTCACATCTGCAGGGTGAGGTTGGATTCCCCTTGTAGCTCTGATACTCCTGTACATCTGTTCTCTTTGATTCATTCAGCAGCCTCACTCTTCCAGTCATACTTGGATCAGAGGCTGCAGCTGCACTCCCCAGCCAGTGGTGCGGCCAGGGGAGGCAATTATGCACTGGCAGTCCGATGGACTTTGGTGTGGGCAGTAGGGACGGTGCAATGAGAAAAGAGCACGTGTGGGGGGAGGGCTTGGGGGAATATTCTTGATACCTCTCCTTGCACCACCCTCCCAGGGAAGAGAGGCATTGTTACAGCCAGGGGTGTCCCTGGCCAAGCCAGCGGCTATCCCATGTAGTAGTGCTGCCTGTTGTGGGTTTGGGCAGAGGCAGGCCCAAACTGGGAAGCACTGATGTTCCTGGGTCTGTCCCCAGGTGTCAGCTGAGACCAGTGGCTGCTTGTGGACCTGGGATGCCTGGGGTTGTTCCTGCTGCAGTCCAGTCACATGGGGACATCATGTAGAGAAGCTCCCTGTTTCTTGCAGGCATCAAGGATGCCTCCTTATACAGTACTGTCTGTAGCTTGTGCCCACAATTTCATAGATTTTTAAGGCCTGAAGTGACCATTCATTTATCTAGGGCCCCTGTGTAACTCCAAGTAAGAAATACCATTATTCTGTTTTGCCTGTAATGAACCCAGTGTCTCTCAGCTGATATATCTTCCATGACAGGGTGGAGGACGCGAGGAGGCAGAGCATGGCCCAGTGCCGTGTTTCCTATTTACACTTTGCTTGACTCCAGCCTCCTTTATTAACAAAGTTAAAGAGCTCTTTCACACCAAGTATTTTTTCTCTGTGAAGTGCTTATAATCAAATCACCTCTCAGGCTCCCTTTTTGGTGAGATAACAGACTGAACTCTTTCATTCTGTCCCTGGTAAGTGTTTTCTCTAGCCTCCAAATCACATTTGTAATTATTCTGCGCATCCTCCATTTTTTCAAAATCCTTTTAGAGATGTAGGCACCATATCTGACTCGCAGCGTCATGCAGGGAGGAACCTTGCCAGTTTGCTCCCACTCATTGCTCCCCATCCATGTCTCTGAACTTGGTACAAGCACATCCCCTACTGAGGGTGTACAGGAGGCAAAACGTGCTCTGTGTAGAGCAAAAAGGACTCTGAAGTGGTCCCATGAAAGACTAATTTCCCCTCTACTTGATGCTGGCCCAGGTAGGTCAACCCTCTTGTCATCACCCACTGAGGTTCTCCCAAGGCACTGTCCCTCCAGGTCAGCAGTTACTAGAGGATAAAAGACCAAAGAGCAGCAGGTTTTTCCTGGGAATTGCACCTACTGTTGTCCTCTCCCCATCATCACAACACTACCCCTGGATCAGCTACCTTCCTCATTGCCACATCACCTCCAGAAAGGCAAACAAAGGGGGAGCTTGGAGCAGAGAAGACGGGGGGGAAAGGCAGCTGACCAAGAAGGGCGGAGAAACTGGGTACAGAAAACAAGGAATGTGGATGGTTAGAGATCACAGTCATGGAATGGTTGAGGTTGGAAGGGACTTCTGGAGGTCATCTTGTCCAATCCCCTGCTCAAGCAGGGCCACCTAGAGCTGGTTGCCCAGGAGCACGTCCAGACAGCTTTTGAGTATCTCCAAGGATGGAGACTCCGCAGCCTCTCTGGGCAACCTGTGCCAGTGCTCAGTGGTGGCCCTCACAGCGAACAAGTGTTTCCTGGTGTTCACAGGGAACCCCCTGTGTTTCA
>NW_009224533.1:0-1064 GCF_000690835.1 Fulmarus glacialis | reverse complement strand
CCCCCGAGCCTTCTCTTCTCCAGGCTGAACAGCCCCCGCTCTGTCAGCCTCTCCTCATGTGTGAGGTGCTTCAGTCCCTTCATAGTCTTTGTGGCCTTTTGCTGGGCTCTCTCCAGTATGTCCATGTCTCTTGTACTGATGAGCCCGGCGCTGGGCACAGTACTCCAGGTGTGGCCTCACGGGTGCTGAATAAAGGGGAAGGATCACCTCCCTCGATCTGCTGATAATACTTTACCTAATGCACCCCATGATATCAAGCCCCTTGGACTTGGGCTACCTTGGACTTCTGGAGGGCAGACTTTGGCCTGTTTAGGCGACTGGTTGAGAGAGTCGCTTGGGAGACAATTCTGAAGGGCAGAGGGGTCCAGGACATTCTTCAAGAAGGAAATCTTAAAGGCGTGGGACCAGGCCATCCCCATGTGCTGAAAGACGAGCTCGCGGGGAGGACGACCGGCCTGGATGAACAGAGAGCTTTGGCTGGAACTCAGGAAAAAAAGGAGCGTTTATGACATTTGGAAGAAGGGGCAGGCAACTCAGGAGGACTACAAGGATGTTGTGAGGTTATGCAGGGAGAAAATTAGAAAGGCCAAAGCCCAACTAGAACTTAATCTGGCTACTGCGGTAAAAGACAATAAAAAATGTTTCTATAAATACATTAGCAACAAAAGAAGGGCTAAGGAGAATCTCCATCCTTTATTGGATGTGAGGGGAAACATAGTGGCAAAGGCTGAGGAAAAGGCTGAGGTACTTAATGCCTTCTTTGCCTCAGTCTTTAATAGTAAGACCAGTTGTTTTCTGGGTACCCAGCCCCCTGTGCTGGAAGACAGCGATGGGGAGCAGAATGAAGCCCCCATAATCCAAGGGGAAGAGGTTAGCAACCTGCTACACCACTTAGACACACACAAGTCTATGGGGCTGGATGGGATCCACCCAAGGGTACTACGGAGGGAGCTGGCGGAGGTTCTCCCCAAGCCACTTTCCATCATTTCTCAGCAGTCCTGGCTAACTGGGGAGGACCTGGTTGACTGGGAGGACGTTAGCAAATGTGATGCCCATCTACAAGA
>NW_009224532.1:636-8202 GCF_000690835.1 Fulmarus glacialis | reverse complement strand
GGGACCGCCGGGATCGTCGGGGCGGCCGTCCCGGGCAGCAGCCGCGTGATGAGTTGAAATTAGCGGGAAAAACAGTGTTTTATCGCATTTTCATGCACCTGATCCCGTGCTGCTCCTGCAGCTGAACCTCTCCTGTTGCTTTTTTATCCCTTCTATTCATTTTTCCTCCCTCTTTTCCCCTAGTCTCCACGGGCTTCCTCTGCATTAGCAGAAAAAGAGGGAAAGCACTTCAGCGGCCTTTGACTCAGTTTTAAATTCCCCAAGACTTCGCAGCACAGCGGCACGAGTAGCTCAAAAGGTGCATGAAAGCTTATACGTGCTGGAATTGAGATCGCTGCTGTCTCGGGGCTTCGGTCCTGTCCCTCCCCCTCCACGCAATCACCTTTTTAATTTTACACACGGAATCTGACAGGAGTAGACCAACCTGTATGACTGGGGAAGGACACGGTGACTTTAAATTTTGGCTCAGAAAGGGCAGGCGGTGCTCGTTTTGCTCAAAAGAGGGGGGCAGGATGGGTTTTCCAGCTGAAGCACTTAGTTCTCGTATGAGTCAGGCACCCTGTAGGTATGAAACCCCAGAAGCTGAGGAGGGGGAGAGAAGGATTTGGGTAACCAGCATTTGACTATTTGACCCACTCTCCCCAGCCTGACCACAGCCCCTGCTATGCCTTTGAGGATCCCAAATGTTGAAAACAAACATTAAAGTTTGCGCAGGAGCCGAGGTGGGAAGCAGGGTGGCGTTTGGGGCACCCACTTCAGCAGGGGCATGTGTCGCCAGGGGCTTTCAGCCTCCCTGCCCGCCCCTGCATGTGCGAAGGTGCAGAGGTGCCAAGTGGCAATGACATCCTCAGGGCAGGGCGAGCCCATGTGTCCGGCGGGGTGGCCGTGGCGCCTGTCGGGGTTTGTGGTCCGACTGCTGCCTGCCGTTAGTGTGATTCGTTTGCCAGCAGCAGAGCTGAGCTGGGAGGTGAGTGATGCGAAGGGCATCAGAAAAGTTTGGCTGGCTCTTCAAACTGGGGTGACCCCGTGGGACGGGTGACGGGAACGTCCACAGCATTGCCATGGCTGTGGGGCGGCACGGGGTGTCCTGCCCATGTCTGGGTGCCTGGCAGGAAAGAGGGTGCAGAAGGGTGACTTCAGCCTGAGCCGGAATCCACGGAGTCCTGAGTGAGTCAGTATCTGCATGTGTTAACAATAAAATGCAAAAATAAAATGTCAGAGTGATAGGAGAATGAGACACGTCTAAGAATACAGCAGCTTGGCAGGGATGCTCCATGTTGCATCACCCCTTTTCTCACTCGAGGGCAGGGTCCTCTCTGCTCTCCCAAACCTCCCACCAGCTTAGGAATAGGAAAGGTTATAGCTGAGCCAGCCAAACTTCTCCAACCGGCGCAAAGCTGTGCTGCAGGCACACCTGTGTCAGTACGGAGCAGTGCACTGACACCAGGCAGGTACGATGGGACTGGACTTGGTCTGTGATCGGGCAGGTAGGAACGGGGTAGGCAGTGCTGCACAGGCAGTTTAGTAGAAAACCCTGAAAAAGGACTTGCTGGGGAAATGCTGAAAGCCCTGAACCTCCTCCAGGTGATGTACGAAAAACTTTAAAACAACTACAGGTAATGCCAAGAGGCATAAAACCAGCCCATGTTTTACAAACAGGTTAATTGGTTCATTTGAGGGGGGGTAAGGGAAAGCACATCATAAAATCATAGAATAATTCAGGTCAGGAGGGACCTCTGGCAAACCCCTTTCAGGTCGCTTGGAACTGCTGGAAGCATTTGCTAGTCAAAACCAAATGCAATCACACTGATTACTCCTTGCTCTCCTCCACCCAGTGTCCAGAGTTTCCAACTGCTTTCGGGGCAATTCCGGTTGGGTTTGGTGCAGGAGCTGGCAGGGGCTGCCTGGCCGGGGGGTGAGGCCAGCTAACAGCGCTTCCCACTCGCTATGGACCATTTGGTTTTTGCTCCCAAATAGAAAGACAAGTTCCCTCTAGAAAGGGGAAACGGTAACAATTTTTTTGTTTGCAGCAGATTGCAAAGGCAGTAAATGCTGATTCTTTCAGAGCCAGCCATGGATTAAGTCCATTATAAAATTAAAACAGATGGAACACAATTTCACTTACATTACAAAAAAGGACAGGAACCATCTGCAATAAGATTTAGCATTGCAAAGCTATTGTTATCATGTTACCATTAAAACCTTTGATGAAGGGTTTTCTTTTCTTTCATAAACTTGTTCACATGAAACAAATGTTTTATTTATCCATCTTCCTAAGATAATCATATTTTATTGAAAAGGATGACATCTCTCAAAAAACCAGCTCTTGGTTCTAACAGAACATGTAAAAACAAAGAAATGTTGTAAAACTCCAACGTCAAACCATTGGGGTCTTCAGTGGGGAGGATGTAGCAAAAGGAGAATTGCCTGTCCATTTTTCCTTTAAAAAACATTTCCTTGTGTTTGGGAACAATGTCTGATACTGAAAATAGATAATTAATGAGATAATGGGATACTGCATGTCACCTCCTGTCCAATGGGATTATCTGATGGCTAATTATGGACAGATTGTGATTAATGTGATTATGGATTGGATATTAATCTGATTCTGGATTGATCTAGTTATGTTTTAGTCTGCTCCAAATGGTTAATTGGATCTGAGATAATAGAAATGCAGCTTGCACCAGATTTTGCCACATCAGTTGATGAAGTATCTTTTGATCTGGGTGGGTTGCGAACAATAAATTATTTACAGCTGTTGAGAAAATGACTCTTCCTTAGAATGTAGTCATTCATTTTATTTTCGAGAGCCTTTGAAAACAAAATCAATATCCTTTTTAAAAGGAGATGTTGACAAAAGAAAGGCACGTACATAACTCACAAACAAATGTGACGAAATTAAACAGTGGTTAACCCGGTGGCCTAATGTCTGGTGATGCATTTGAATTGCTATGTGGAGCTTTGGGCTCAATTCTTCTGAGACCAGCAGGGGTTGGGAGCATTGCAGGGGAAGAGGGCCCAGCTCTGGGGAAAGTGGTATTGCACAAGAGCTACTGCCAGCCCTGCTATTGATTAAGAATCAGCCATGGTAAAATGGCAAAGGGAGCCCTTGCCATTTTTTCCCCTCCGGATAAGAACGATTCAGAAAGTTCACGGGCGCAGAAAGGACTCGTCGGCCCATCTCATCTGGCCTCCTTCGTACCAGACCATGCAATTGGACCCAGTATTATTATTTTTTCCCCTCGCAGTGAGCCCGTTAATTTATGGTTGACCTCAGTCATGTCTCCCAGAGATGCATCCGGTCTTGATATAGCTTGCCAGTGCAGGAGAGGCTGCCCCGCTCCCCACAAAGCCATCCTGCTTGTTAACTGCTTTCACTGAAATGGCAAAGTAGGTCTATATTTTAAGTTCTATATTTTAAGTAACTGGAACTCGTTATGCCATTATCTGCGGGATTAAAGGCAAGCGGGAGGTGTGTTGGCCTTTGTCACCAGGCGACATAAGCTGCAGGTAACTTCACCAGAAGGTGCTCCTCTCTCAACAAGCTTTGCAATAAATAAGTAAATAAAAAATCAAGCAGGTCCCAAAACACTGGAAACAGGCCTATTGCAGCTGCTGTGCTTAGCGCTGAAGTGTTATTCACTGAGCTGAAATGGAAGGAAAAAAGGAAAAAGCAACTTTCCCTGAAATGCTTGCAGGCATGGAAAAGGCTGATCCCCTGGGGTGATTTCATGTGCTGGTTGTCCCTGCCTGTGCAGGAATGGCTTGAGCTGGCACGAGCGGGAAGATAGTGGCATCTGGATTCCTCTCCAGCAGCATAACAGGCAGAAAATGCAGCTACCTATTTAAAAAATAATGCCGCTATAAGCCGGCAAAGAATTTTACACACATCTCCCATTAGCGACAAGGCGAGCTGCGTGCCGGAGGAGGGCGGCAGGTCGCGAAACACTCACTGCAGGTGTCTGCACTGGGAGGGGAGCAGAGCTCTCCCCGCCAGCGTCACTTCCCTCATCCTCCGCACAAACACATCTGCTCCTGGGCAGGACAAGCTGCCTTCCAGGGTAACCTGAGCCTTTGCTTCCAGGAGGTTATGAGGGTCCCTTTTTGCCCGTGACCTCGGCAGAAGGGGCTTCTTTAACTCCTCTGGTGATCTTGTTCACTAGGAATATGGAGCAAATGTGTTGCTCCCTGACTCCCTCGTTACTTGATTGGCACATGAAAATGATTAGCAAGTGAGAGGAGTTTATAAGAAAGGGAAAACACCTGCTTGTGGTGGTTTTGTAGGCTCAGTATCAGTAGAGGGTTGTCCCTGCTATGGAGTGAGTTTGGGGGAGCTCTTTCCTCTGTCCCCCACTTTGGAAATAGGGCTCCTGTTGTTGTCCCCTTCCAGAAGCCTGCTGTAAGGCCTCATGAAAGACAATCTGCTGACAGATCTGAGACACACAGGTGAGTGGTTGTAAGATGATCTGGGCAGAGCATTAAGCACACCTGTGGTGGTGTTTTATTATAAAGGAACTCAAATGTCAGACATGTTGAGATGTGGTTTTGTGCCAGTGAGGATGAGGAGCAGAGAGCAGCACCCTGGGGAGATGCATCCCATGTTGTGCAGAGGGTCCCATGGCTGTGGGGAAGGGGTGAGTGCAGGAGGATGGGCAACGTCCTGGGGTGGCTGAACCACTTGGTTCACGTGAGCTTGCAGCGCTTGGGCACAGAATATTTCAGCAGCAGAGATCTCTCCTGCTGCCGCTTCCGAGGTGGGTTTTTCTCCCGTCCCTCCTTGCTGCCGCCTGTCCGGTGCTGGGCTGTGGGTCCTGCCCATCGGCTCAGAGAGCTCCGCTGAGCTGTAAGCAGGTTGCAGTTGCTTTAACGTTATTGGATTTTGACAGATTAGGAGGCGAATCCTTTCGTGTTGGGGAAGCTTCCCAAATGAAGCTCTCTTAATTTATCTGAGTCAGCTATCCCCAGAGCGATTGCAGGAGGAGTAAGCTAAGGATGACCTGTGACAACAGGGACCATCATAGCAGTAATAAAAAAATTCTTGCCCTTCACTAAATCCCTTAGTCATGAGGCTGTATTAGCTGGATTCCATATGTTTTAATTAGGAATTATGTATTTTAAGGGAACCAAAATCTGATTCTAGGGGAGACATGATTACATATTAGTCATCGTTCTCATTTCATTTGGCTTTTGTAGAGATACCAATACAGGTACCTGCTCTTGTTTGCAACCATATTTTTAAAAGTTTGAGTAATCTGTCTTACTGCTTTTTTTTTTTTTCTTCTTTTCCCCCTTCCCAATAGTGTGAAAAAATGTAATTCCCTTTCCAATGCAGAAATTGGGTCAGCAGATCCTAATGAAATAATCCTGGATAACAATGCACCATACAAGGATCTGCTTCCACTAATTAATGACTAATTTTTCTTACAAAGTACTATCCTCTGCCTGCAGTGGATGGTGACTCCACCTTCAGCGGCACCTGTTTGTTGCATGTTATACCATTTTTACTATTGTCATGCCCTAGGTGGGAAGGTCAAAAAGAAAAAAGCTTTTTGCCACAGTTCAGCTAATATGGATCATGCTGATATAATCCCTACCTGATTACGGTTATAAGCTCCTAAAACACTGGCCATAAATGATAAAGACTTCCTTTGTGCTTCAGGGTGTAATCCGCATCAAACCAGTTTCAATAAGGATTATGTGCAGCTGAAGTGTTGCTGAGGTTCTGAATCAAAATTATAAACAGAAAACATTAATAAAAAGCCTGTCATGTCTATGGATTGGTGACGCTACATCTTGAAATCTGGCCTAAAGGCTGGCAATGTCAGTCTGCTCATGAAAATACGATGTATGTTATTAAGCCAGTTATATAGTGAAAGGATCAACTTATTCTGAGCTATGATGCAATTAGGTCAGTTTTGATAGTAGCTCACTTTTGTTTTGGTCTGAGCTATTAAAAAACAAACTCAAATGAGATTGGTTTGTTTATTTTTGTGCTTTTGGTTTTTTTAGGTGTATATATGTTGTTTCTTTTTGTTAAAGATTTCATCCCCATGAGATGTGCATGTTGGAAGCTCAGTTTTGGAGCTTAAAATAGGATTATGAAATTGCGTGCCACGCTTTTAATGAGTAAAACACCTTAATTAAAAAGACGTAATGGCCAAATCAAGGATACCCAGGATGTTCTTATTTTGTATCCTTATTTTGCTTGTGTTGTTCCTTTTGTTGGATTATCTAGGGTGCAGATAGGGACTTCTATACTGTATAAAACTTCACATCTCTAAAGAGTTATGCTCCACCTTAACCATCTCTCAAATTGGCAGTAAATAGCTCTTCAATTATTTATCCTCTTCTCAAACTCATCTCAGGGTCCTGTGACATCAGCAAAATCATCCTTCCCCTCATCTTCATGAAAACAATTTTTTTTTTTTTTTTTTTTTTAAAACCCAGTCATTTGCTCAATCCGGGAGATGCACAGGAGCCCCAAACACTCATTCTGTTTTCTTCATTTTTTGGGGACTGGCTGAAGGGTGGAGCCAGGTCTAGGCAGAAGTTAGAGCAGCCCTGGAACTACCTTAAGCCGTATAATCAGGCACAGGCCCTGATGGAGGTTTGCCACCTCCTTCAGCTCTTCCCTCCACAGCCCTCCCTCAGGGCTTGGGGAGTTTAGGTAGTGCTCTGGGGCCAGGAAGCTGGAATTTGCAGTACAGCTGCTTTTCTTCTATTATAGAGGTATTTGAGATTTGAGACAAAGTAAATTGTCTATTCAGATGCTTGCATTGCTGGACCTGGTTAGCTTTTGTAAAGCAGTAGTACTTTTTGGCATCTGATGTGAAAATCATGTGGCAGAATAAATTTTAGAGGTGATCCTGTGCCAAGGCTGTGGCAAAGCCAAAGAGCCTTTTTGATCCATTTGCCTTTTGCTTTTCTATGGGGCGCCTCAGAAATGCAGAACGAATCACTGACATGCTGCAGATCACCGCTTATTCTTGGAAGAACAGTCCAATGGCCATAATTGTTCGGAGTTGGGTTTTCTTGGGGTTTTGGGTTTTTTGTTGTTGTTTGGGGTTTTTTTTTTTCCCCCTCTAAACCACTTCAGGATGGGAAGGAAGAAACTGCATTCGTGGCTTGCTATCTAGCGATTTCCAGGACGGGAATTTGGTCGGGAGTGTCCCAAATCCATGTGGGCTCGGGGCTCCTGGGCTGGTAGATTGGTTGCTCCAGTGTGGTGGCTGCTGCCAGCTTCTCCAGGACACCAGGTTTTCAGAGATCCACAGCACATACTTTAGCAGTGAATTTGGCCTGAAACATTTTGCTTCATTGATTTTTAAATCCCTCTCCTTGCCACCTGGAAAAATTCAGGAGGTATGGAAACAAGTGTGAGTCCTGGCCCTGCCCCTGTGGCATCCTGGTGCTGTGAAAGTAGCAGGCACAAGAAGTTTTGCCTGTTAGAAATTATAATAATAAACAATTAGAATTCTGAGAAATTAGAATAATAAACAATAATAAAAAGGATCTCTAAATTATTCAGAGCAAACGAGCTGTTCTCCAGTGCTGTTGTGGGGCCGA
>NW_009224532.1:289-611 GCF_000690835.1 Fulmarus glacialis | reverse complement strand
GAGCCAGCCATAAATCTGCCCTGTCGAGGGGATGCCGTCCTGGGCCGGTGTTACCTGACTGGTCTTTGAAGCTGTCGGACAGTTTGGACAACTGGTGGGTCACGACGTTTGGAAAGCGCCATGACGCCTGGCCTCTCCTGCGTGCCACACACTCCGTCCCCACGTTACCTCCTTTGCTCTCGCTGTGTGTCCAACACCAGGGGGATCTGGCAACGTGCTGGCGGCGCTAGGCCTGGGCATGCCCCCAGGGTCGGGCTGGCAGCCTGCCCGGGCTAGCCGTGGCCTCCCAGACTTCTGCTGGCTCCACAGCCACAAATGAAGG
>NW_009224532.1:0-228 GCF_000690835.1 Fulmarus glacialis | reverse complement strand
GCTTGGGATAGGATTTGGTCTGGAGCATAGGCATTTGCACGCATCACTCCACTTCCTGTTGTTTTCTTCTCTTTAAAGGGCTTTAACTCTTTGCGGAAACAGTAAAAGGAAAAAGGAGGCTGGAGAAGGCCGGTGTTGGTGACAAGTCAGTTTGGGCGGGAAGGCGCACGTGCTGCCAGATGGACTGGTGCCTGTTTCCCCCCGAGGTGCTCCGCTGGAGCCGTACGT